>NC_089597.1:54608818-54908818 GCF_019320115.1 Miscanthus floridulus | reverse complement strand
CTTGAGACTCGTCTTCTTTAGTTTCGCAGCTCCTCTCTTCGGTGCCATCTCTTAGATCTGGTTAGGTTTCAGCGTCGGAGGCAAATGTGGTCGCAGATTCGGTAGCGCGAGAGATGAGGAGGAAGATGAAGTGGAAAAGGTGGGAATAGGGTCTATGGCGGCACTATTATATAGGATTTTCCCCACCGTTCCGCATTCAAGGGTTTTTTGGGAACTGTTCTCGCGATCTGCGCCGCTTCGATTTCTTCGATGCGGCAAATGGGCCTTTACCTAGGCTTTCTGCGCAACCACAGCCCATGGCGCTCATTTATCGCTGCCTTCAGTTGCTCCTCGCTGAAATATCACCAACTTCTCCACCATTTATTGAGGCTAAGTAACTGACACTGTACAGCTGTTACTCTGGTTTTTTCTCCATGATTTGATTTCTCCAATAACTCTGCCTGCAGCTTGGGGACTGGCGGCCTTTTCCATTGGTCTTTGATTATTTTTCTATTTCTGACCCTGGCACCACATAACTGCATCACCTACTATTAGGTTCAGGGACTAAGTGGGCACACTTCACCTTGCGATGAATGTGTTTGTTCTCATCTCGAGGCTATGCTCGGGGATTGGCTGCCTGCTCGGCTGGTCTTCTACTTTATGACCCTGGCACCACATGACTATGCCACCTACTATCAGGCTCGGGGACTAAGTGGGCACACTTCACCTTACGGTGAATGTGTTTTATCTCTTTTTAGGTCATGACTCAGGACTGACTGCCTGCTCGGCTGGTTTTCTACTATTCTTCAAGTTTCTGACCCTGGCACCACATGAATACAACATCTGCTCTCAGGCTCAGGGACTAAGTGGGCACACTTCACCTCATGGTGAGTGTGCGGGATTCTTTCTCGAAGACTACATGCCTATAAAGGAAGATTGACTCCTACAACTTTGTTCAAACTCTAAGTGGGCACACTTGGTCCACTACGGAGAAATTTTTGTTTCTAAACTTGAGCTCCTTACACCCGTATGGCAAGCCGTACTTAGGTCACTCTGCTCAGTGATAGGTCACGCTGTTCGGTGATAGGTTATGCTGCTCGGCAATGGTTGACACTGCTCGGCGATGGCTCACACAGCTCGACTGTTTAGCATGGTGGTTGGACCATGAGTTTGACTGCTCGACGTTATTTGCACCTGCTCGGACAAGCTCAAGACGACATTGCACAATGGGTACAAGGCGCTCGAGGACTAGCTGTGGGGTGTATGACCCCGGATACCCACGGCAGACCACATGAGCTGCGCCCCTAGGGGTGGCCTAGCCCACAAGAGAAGCCTTACGGGGAACGACTCTACTCGGCGCCTTTCGCAAGACATCGGGAAGATATCCTAAAGATACTATGAGATCTGTTAGGATATGTATGATCCCAAGATTCCTATAATCAGTTATTACTTTCCGGTTATCTCTCAGATCTAACCGACTTGTAACCCTACCTTTCGGACTATATAAGGTGGGCAAGGATCCCCTCTAAAATCATGGCATATCATACGATAGCTAATACAAACCAACAGACCACAGGAGTAGGGTATTATGTCATACTAATGGCCTAAACCTATCTAACTTGTGTGTCTCGGTTGCCTTCTTATTCTTGATCTCGCGCTCCTCTACCGATCAATCTACCTTCGTGGGATACCCCTCAGAGGACTGTTGATGATATTCTATCGACATGCCCCAAGTGTGAAGCTCCATGGTACAAGGAAGGGCCATCAAATGTGGGTACCAAGACCAGAGGAGGTCCCGTAAAGGTCGTTTGGTATTTCCCTATAGCTTCCCGGGTGCATAGGCTGTTTGCATGTGCAAAGTCAGCCAAGCTGTTGCGCTGGTATGGCGAAGAGCGTAAGAAAGATACAATGATGAGGAACACCGCCGATGGGCATGACTGGAGGACTATCAATACTATATTCTATAAGGATATCAGTGGAGAGGTAAGGCACCTTTGGTTTTCTTTGAGCACAGATGGGATGAATCCTTTCGACCAAGTTAGAAGCAATCATAGCACCTGGCCAGTGACGCTCTGTATATACAACCTTCCACCTTGGGCCTGTATGAAGTGGTCATACATTAGATGCCACTACTGATCTAAGGGCCAAGCAACCTAGGAATGACATCGATGTGTTTCTGGAACTAGTGATCGATGAACTAGTGGAGATGTTTGAAAAGGGTGTGCCGGATGTTTGGGACGAGTACAAAAAGGAACATGTCACGATCAAGGGAGTACTTATCGCTACAATCACCAACCTACTAGGTCAAGGTTTGTTGTCCAGAGAGAAGACAAAAGGCTATACTGGATGTGTCGAGTGCTTGGACGACACCGATGCGGTAAATCTGCCAAATCTCAAAGATAGTTTATATGGGACACCGTAGGTTCCTACGTAAGGATCACCCTTACTGTAGGAACATAAAAGATTTCAATGGTACTATTGAGAAATGCTTAGCTCTAAAATATCGAGACAGGCCTGCGATACTTTGAGAACTCAACAAACTAGAGGTTGTCCTTGGGAAGAGGGACAATGCAGTAGCAGTGCCTGATGGGAGCGTTTGGAAGAAAAAATCAGTTTTCTAGAAACTACCTTACTGGCCATTTTTGAGTGTACGCCACTGTCTTGATCCCATGCACATCACTAAAAACATGTGTGCTAACACTCTTAACACCTTGATAGACACCGGGGGGACATCAAAGGATTCACTAGCCACACGCCTAGACATGCAACACTTGGGAATCAGGAAGGAGCTTCATCCTGTGGAGTTAGAGAATGGCCAGTTCAAACTTCTGGTTGTGTCATGGACATTGAAGAAGGAAGAAAAGCATGTGCTTATTTCTTTCTTCAATGAACTCAAAGTCTCGATGAGCTACTGTGCGAACCCAAAGAGGCTAGTGAACATGAGAGAACTCAAGTTCAACTATGGCCCTATGAAGGCCCATGACTATCATGTCATTATGACTCAGCTGCTCCCTGTTGCCCTGCGTGGTATCCTCCCCCCAAAGGTCTGCGCCCCAATCATAAAGCTTTGCTTGTTCTTCAACGTGATCTCAAAAAAGGTCATTGATGTGTCCATGCTAGAGCAGCTGTAGCGGGACATAGCCGAAACTCTCGTTAGGTTTGAGATGCATTTCCCACTGACTTACATTGATATCTCATTGCATCTGCTCATTCATATTGTTGACCAAATTAGAGCCCTTGGCCCAATGTACCTGCATCAGATGTTCCCTTTCGAAAGATTGATGAAAGTTTTCAGGAGGTATGTTAGAAACAGATTCAGGCCAGAAGGGGGCATGGTTGAAGGATGGACAACAGAGGAGGCCATTGAGTTTTGCACATATTATCTGGACATCAAAAGGGCTAGAGTTCTAGAATCTCGTCATGAGGGAAGACTACGTGGCAAAGGAACGATTGGGGAGAAATCTGTTACAGTAGATGACCCTGTTTCTTTTAGACAGGCATAGTTCATTGTTCTCCAGCAAGCTAAGGGTGTGATACCATACATTGACGAGCAAAGGCAATCGCTGCAAACTCTATATCCGAGCAGGTCACATGCTTGGCTAGATAGAAAACATAAGGAGGAATTTGTCAACTGGTTGCGACATTGCTTGCTTGGAATAAAGTTGGGTAATCAACTGGATGCCTTAGCCAAGGAACCTTCAAGTACATATCTTAAGTACCAAGGGTATGAGATCAATGGATTCACATTTTATACAAAAAAGCAAGATGGAAAGAGCACATACCAAAATTGTGGTGTTTGTTTTGATGCTCACGACAAAAATGGCAACATGCAGGCGACATACTATAGTTTCATAGAGGAGATATGTGAGCTAGCCTATGGTCCATTGAAGGCAGCTTTTTTTCGCTGCCAATGGGTCTGGCTCGAGAAAATCAACACTGACAGCGAATGGTTCACTACCGTTGATCTCACTAAGACCACATACAGAGATGACCCCTTCGTCCTTGCAAGAGATGTTATGCAAGTCTTCTATGCATGGGACAACAAGACAAAAGGAAGGCTAAAAGTAGTCCTAGAAGGGAAAAGGAAGATTGTCGGTGTTGATGGAGTGACGGACGAAGAAGACTACATGGGCTATTAGGAAATGCCTCCATTCAGGGCGAATGTACCCCTACCTATCATTCAAGAGGGTGACGAACCTACTTATGTATAGCTTGATCACAATGAGGCCCTCACTGTTGATGCACCTAAAGATAGTTAGATTATTGTTAACTATGTAATCATTATGCACATAACCATGAAGGATGTTTGATCCTGATGAAACTCTCATATCCTCTCTCCTCCTCGTTAATACTCTGCCAACTCAGCAAATATGCCGATGTATCATAGCAATTAATGAGAATGAAAGTTATTTAAAACTACCATTGAGACTAACCTTATTACTATTCAAACACTCGATTAGACATCGGACGTAACATTTCTAAACTTTACTCTCTGAATTTAAACACCAGCTAAATATAAATATAAATATATATGTCTAGACTTCTGATAGAAGGACATTGGGGCAGCCATTCTCTTCTGAGTTACTACTAGTAGTGAGGGATCCATAGCTCCTTGGCGCCACTGGTCCCAAACCAGTTTATAGTCCCTGCTCATAATACTCGAAGGAGCCCAGCCCACAGTCGGCATTGAGCAAAGGTGTAGTAGCTCCATTCCTCCTCCAACCTTCATTGATCATTGATGTATGTGCTCCTAGAGATGTGAATGGGAATGCATGTGGCTTGCGTGTTGACTGTTGAGTGATCCATTTACTTGATGCGTGTACTGTTCTGGTCTCTAGATCAGGTCGAGATGAAGAGGAACGCTAAGAAGTCCACAGAGAAAGAAGGTGCACAGAGAAAATTAATTTAATAAATTATAAAATAGAACAAAAAAATTGGGCCGCCTAGGACTCGAACACGGGTCTTGGGGGCTAAGTTGAGGGGTCTTAACCGTTGCGCCAGTAGGAGCCATTCGAAAGAAAACTAAAAGTTATCCTACTTAACACCTAACTGCTACACCACATTACTGCCGGTTTGGGGAATGACCCGGCAGTGATGTACACCATCACTGTCGGTTTATAATCAAAACCGGCAGTGATGAGCTATTTCCTGAAGTAAATTAATAATTTATAAAATAGAACAAAAAAAATTTACCGCCTGGGACTCGAACATGGGTCTTGGGGGCTAAGTTGAGGGGTCTTAACCGTTGCGCCAGTAGGAGGAGTTCAAAACAAAATGAAAAGTCATCCTACTTAACACCTAACTTAACACCTAACTGCTACACCACATCACTGCCGGTTTGGGGAATGACCCGATAGTGATGTAATGAGCTATTTTCCGAAGTAAATTAATAATTTATAAAATAGAACTAAAAAATTTGGGCTGCATGGGACTCAAACATGGGTCTCGGGGGCTAAGTTGAGGGGTCATAACCCTTGCGCCAGTAGGACGAGTTCGAAAGAAAACAAAAAGTTATCCTACTTAACACCTAACTGGCTACGATGGAGGCAGGGCCCTTCACTGCCGGTTTTGTTTCTTCACAGTTAGTTGCTCGAATCGACACAGAAGGCTCCATTCACTGTCAGTTTTTAAACTAAAACCGACAATGATGTGTAGATGCTCCTCACATGCCAACAATGCTCCCACTGACCACAATAGTTGGAACACTGCTCCCACCTACCCCAACAACTTTAGTTCAGAAATAAAAATGTACCACGATTGCTAGCCCCTATAAAATGGCCATTGGCCAGGAGCTAGCCTCTCCATGCATGTTGGTTTCAACCAGACCTTATCAGCCATGATATAATGTTTTCCTCTCACAATAAACCATAGATATCGTTATGCATCGTAGTCCACCAAAATGGTGCACACAAGAGGTACTAGAAGAATGCTACTAAAGATAGAGCAACGCCGAAGATTGGAGATGCCATGAGGTTCATAGAGCCATCCGCTGCGGTGTGCATCTGGAAAAAGGCCATGTACAGACAAGGCGGATTCATCGATGCCACCTTGTCATCTCCAACTGCTATAGCTCGTAGACCACCTCGGTGCTGCTGTTTGCCCCTAGTTGGTGCTAGAAGAATGCTACTGAGGTGGTTACATTATAAGGTGTTGATACACATTGATTATAACATTGACCTGTACACAAATAGGTCTTTGTTATCATATATGAAATTTTAGTGTAAGGTCTTTGTTATCGTATATGTAATTTATGTCTAATATTTTTGTTATTTTTGATGTATTTCATTACTATCTAAATAAATATATCATTTTTGTTAAAACTTTCCCACTGTACTATCTAAATAAATATATTCTTTACATATACCTTCACTGTCGGTTCTACTTATAAACCGACAGTGATATTAACATTCACTGTTGGTTCTACTTCAAAACTGGCAGTGATGTCCATGCCCCCCTATATAAAACAAACCGCCAGCCACATACATCGATCCCACCCACCCACGAACTCTCAGTCTCATTTCTCACGTTTCACTCTCACTTCTCAAGAAATCCATTCTCTCTACGTGATTTGGTCATGGCTCCTGCATTTTTCAATGGTATTGATATGTTGTCTTCTCCAATATTCTATCTATATTCATTTGATCTATATTTATATTCATGTTTCTTTGCATTCTACATTTAGATATCTTCTTATTCCTTGCATTTGATCTATATTTAATTATGTTGTCACATTTTACTTAGAAGAATTTTTTGTGCATATATTTTATGTTCATATTTTTTTGGCATTTTATCGATCAGGTGGTATGAACAACGGACCTCCCCCACCATAAGAACCAGGTTTCCACCCTGGCGATGAGCCATTCGCTCCTAATGTGGCCATTCCATGGTTCCCTATTCCAGCTATTGTATGAAATATTTTCCAACATCTTTTGTTTTTTATGCTAACAAATAAGTGTAATTAGTTTAATATTATTGTTGCATACATATATGTCACAGACTATATCCCCAATAGATTGGCTACGGACAACACTTAGCTGGTTCTTTATCTTGGACATCATCGAGGACATGACATCTAATGCAAGTGGTCGGCTATGGACGTGTGAACTCAGTTTTTCCATCCCTTTAAGGGGTGCAAATCATTGGAACCATATCTACAAGACGGGAAGACAGAGCCTGGATGTGATAAGCACCCAATTTAGTGTCGTGCACATCTGTTTAGAGGCACTTCGACGTGTTTGCTATGATGTGTTTGATTTCTCGCACTTCAAGGCACTTGCTTTGAATGCTAGTGATATCCCCGTCCCACAAGCAAGCGAATGGTTTGCGAGCTACAATCATGCGGATGTGGTAAAATGGTCACTTATACCTAAGTCGTGGTTATTTGTTGTTTATTATTGTAATAACATTCTCTAATTTTTTTTGTTTTCTCCGCATGCAGATTGCGCTTCAGGACCTTACCTATGCTGCATGTGACTTATGGGCCGTTTTAGACCAAGCAACAAAGCAACTCGGGTACGATTAGGACTTCTGCAATGGTAACCTTGGCCAGCTCACTATAGAAGGATGCCAGTACTACATAAGGATTACTAACAGGGGTAGTGGTCGTTCAGTAGGTTACATCTATGGCCGACCATTCTTTCGGTATTGTGAGGCACGAGAGAGTGCACTCATACAGGCATTGGACTTCATCGATACAAGCGGATACATAATATGTGACATCAATTACCATATATGGCTACAGAGGCATGTTAGTGTGCGTGGCCCGATTGAACCCGATAGTGATTCCGATAGTAATTAATGTTTATTAGGTTGTTTTCAAGGTCGTAGTTTAATTGGGTTCTAATTTTAATTTGTATGGCTTTGTGTGTTTAATTATTGTCATGTATGTAATTCGTGTAACATTTGTTGGGCAACTAGAAATATACATTCCAGTGTTGTATTCATCTCAAACTTTTTCTTAGGCTTTCACGTGCCACGTGTGAAGGAAACACCTAGTTTGGGATTTTCCAGAGATGGTTTGCTACTTTCTGAGGTTTAATTGAATTTCCGTGTGACGACACCGTTTAATTATAGGTTGAACTGAGTCTACCCACAAAAAGATATGAAATGGTGCTAAACATTTACACAGGCTCTAATGTGCCCTAGGGATAAGAATTTTGTGGAGGTGGATGACAAAATCTATTGGGTTCAAGATGAAATTCACCCTCTTTTGTCTCATTCGACATAGAGAAAAATATAATAAATACAAAAACAGATCAGAAAAACCTCAGATCCTGTGTGGGGTCTTAATTTGGGTGTACATGCTTGCCAAAAAAATTTTAAGCCGTTTTGATATAGGCGGAGTATACATGCTTCACAGAGGTACATGTGTCTTTTCATCGAACCATGAGTATACACATAAATTATTAAGGTTTCTATGGTTCATAGGCATTTCGATGTCGTATTCATCTCAAACTTTTTCTTAGGCTTCCACGTGCCATGTGTGAAGGAAACACCAAGTTTGGGATTTTCCGAAGATGGTTTGCTACTTTCTGAGATTTAATTGAATTTCCGCATGACGACACCGTTTAATTATAGGTTGAATTGAGTCTACCCACGAAAAGATCTAGAATGGTGGCAAACTTTTATGTAGGCTCCAATGTGCCCTAGGGATAAGAATTTTGTGGAGGTGGATGAAAAAATCTATTGGGTCCAGGATGAAATTCACCCTCTTTTGTCTCATTCAGCACAGAGGAAAATATAATAAATAAAAAAACTGATCAGAAAAACCTAAGATCCTATGTGGGGTCTTAATTTGGGTGTACATGCTTGCCAAAAAAATTTCAAGTCATTTCGACATAGGGGGAGTATACATGCTTCACAGAGGTACATGTGCCCTTTCATCGAACCATGACTATACACATAGGTTATCAAGGTTTCTGTGGTTCATACGTATTCTGGTGTCATATTGGTCTCAAACTTTTTCTTAGGCTTGCACGTGCCACGTGTGAAGGAAACACCTAGTTTTTTTATTTTCTGAATATGATTTGCTACTTTCTGAGGTTTAATTGAATTTCCACGCGACGACACCGATTAATTATAGGTTGAATTGAGTCTACCCATGAGAAGATCCAGAATGGTGCCAAACTTTTACATAGGCTCTAATGTGCCCTAGGGATAAGAATTTTGTGGAGGTGGATGAAAAATCTATTGGGTCCAAGATGAAATTGATCCTCTTTTGTCTCATTCAGCGCACAGAAAAATATAATAAATAAAAAAACTAATTAGAAGAACCTAAGATCCTATGTGGGGTCTTAATTTGGGTGTACAAGCTTGCCAAAAAAATTTCAAGCCACTTCAACATAGGAATACATATGCTTCTATTTATTCAGTATATAAAAGAATTTTTTTAATATATATAAACATCACTATCGGTTTCAAAAAATCGGCGTTGATGAGAATAATCCGACAGTGATACTGGTTATCACTGTCGGTTTATTTTGAAAACTGGCAATGATACATAAAAAATTAAAAAAATTGTGCCAGCCCTCGGGTTCGAGCTCGAGTCTCGGGCTGTAGAGTTAAGAGACTTAACCGCTGCGCTAGTATAGGATGTGTGCTAATGGTTATTTACCTTTTCCTTTTGACCTTTAGGCCACTTAATAAATTATAAAATAGAACAAAAAAATTTGGGCCGCTTGAGACTCGAACACAGGTCTCGGGGGCTAAGTTGAGGGGTCTTAACCGTTGCACCAATAGGAGGAGTTCGAAACAAAACAAAAAGTTATCCTACTTAACACCTAACTGCTACACCACATCACTGCCGGTTTGGGCAATGACCCGACAGTGATGTACCCCATCACTGTCGGTTTACAATTAAAACCGGCAGTGATCAGCTATTTCTCGAAGTAAATTAATAATTTATAAATTAGAACAAAAAAATTTGGGGCGCATGGGACTCGAACACGGGTCTCGGGGGCTAAGTTGAGGGGTCTTAACCGATGTGCCAGTAGGAGAAATTCAAAACAAAACAAAATGTTATCCTACTTAACACCTAACTGCTACACCACATCACTGCTGGTTTGGGGAATGACCCAACAGTGATGTACCCCAACACTATTGGTTTACAATCAAAACCGACAATGATGAGCTATTTCCTAAAATAAATTAATAATTTATAAAATATAACAAAAAAATTTGGGCCGCCTAGGACTCGAACACGGGTCTCGGGGGCTAAGTTGATGGGTCATAACCGTTGCGCTAGTAGGAGGAGTTTGAAACAAAATGAAAAGTTATCCTATTTAACACCTAACTTAAGACCTAACTTCTACACCACATCACTGCCGGTTTGGGGAATGATCCAACAGTGATGTACCCCATCACTGTCGGTTTACAATCAGAACCAGTAGTGATGAGCTACTGGTATAAAAGAGGCTCGGGTTGAAATTATCCAAATTCATTTCAACCCCGCGCCAACCCCTCTCCTCGCGCCGCCAGAGCACCACCCTGCGCCGAAGCACCACCCCACGCCATCCACCGCCCCACGCCGGAGCACCGCCCCACGCCAGAGCACCGCCCCACGCTGTCCAGCACCCCAAGCCGGAGCACCGAGCCGTCTGTGCCCTCGTTCCTCATCCACGACGCCGACCGTGCCCCTCCTCCTCCACGCCTACACTCCCGCCGCCGAGGCCTTCAGGAGCGCATGGACAGCTGCTTTCCCACCCCCATGGTCAGTGCATGGCTAACTACCCGCTATATGTCTGATGAAATGTCCCATGGTGTCCCATAGGTGCTTACTTGAATCAGTAGAGGCTTTTCATTTACCAAGTACTACAACTTATTGTTTGATATGATAATTTACTTGCCATAATTTATGTTACTGCTACTTTATTGCATTGCTAGCATAAAGTTTGATCATGAATGTCTAGTCTATAGTGCCACCGATGCTCAATGTTTTTGATGTGAGGATGGAGTATATATATTTTAGACCTATAGAACTAATATATGTACATCTGGTTAAATAATATCTGCTATACTCTAGTTTTTAAAATGCAACAGCCCCCCACACCCATCATTTTTACAGAGATAATTTAGAAACAAGGTGAGATATTATTTAACCCTCCAAACTTGCAATTCACAGTAAAGGGTACATATTAAAAAAACAAATATTCCTTGAGATGAATCTACATGCCAATTGACCATGGTGCACTCCAATTTTAAAAATGCAACACCCAAACCAAAAACTTGCTACACAAAACCAAAAAGCAATTATTACATTTGTCCTCATGATCATTGCTAAAGAGCCTATTTAAACCCTAAACTGTGAAACCAGAAATTCAATACTCCAAACTTGTAATTCATAGAATTCATGATCATTGCTAAAGCGTTTGTTTGTTTGGAAGACTAAAAATACATTCAGTGCACAAATGAATATTCAAAGCAGTCAATCTAAAATCTAGACAGAACCATTCATAAAATCACAATCCCCTTGTCTAACTTGCTTAGGAGCATGGGACAACCATCTGAGTTTGTCAATCAGGCAATGTAACATGCATATAACTATCATGTCCCATTGTTTCTATACAAAGCACTACTGAGCATTTGAGGGATACAGTTGCAAAGCCAGCTAATAGAGAAGTATCTTATTTCTTAGCCACATCAACTAAGGGCCTAGGTCTTCAACGCTAACCAGTCTTGCCATGGAACCGCCCTCTTACCTTCACTTGCAAGAGAGTTTCCTGTATCCCTACAAACTGATAATTTGACATTAGCTGTCATCATATCTTTGTCCACCCTGACCTGATCAAACTTTTCAACTTATGGATGGCCCTATTGCCCCTGGCAATCATTCCCCACGTCATTTTGCAGACAAGAAAGCCCTTTTAATTGCCATAAAAACACTTTTCTTGTACATATTATGTTAATTCATGAACTCCATCACTTTAGTATCAAATTCGACTTCTAGCAATAGAGATGAGATTTTGGTCCAAACATAACACTCACCATTTAACAAAAAGAAGACAACATTGATCACTTTAGTGTAGTCATCATTGATAGAATCCCAAAATCATGAACAAAACATGCCCCATTTAGAAAATAAACTGTAGAATTTTCCATTAATAGTAGATGCATTGCATTACCTATCAGAGATCATATTTACGCCCTTTTCCTTCCATTGTCATGAAACATCGAACCACGGCCTCATTGGTCACTTTCTTCATTTCTTCTTTCTCTAGATAGCAAATAAGTCTATGACTCAAGTGCTGATCACCCATGCAATTAGACAAAGTTGTTTTGACAATCTTCATTCCCAAACAACATCTCTCAACTATTGCAGTAGCGACATGCAATACTAGCAAAGCAATGCACATAATAAGATGTTTTACTTTCTCTCATGATCATTGATTGCAAAGCGAGTATTTTATGTGCATTATGTGATTTAGTAAAATAGACTTTGCAGCCCTGCAAAATTTTCATTTGAAATGTCACCTGGATTGCTTGGAGGATGAGTAACATTAAATAGATTTAGTTTGGCCATATAACTTGAATAATAACTCCTGTTCAGTGAGTTACCATTACCACTTACCACATGCCTAATTTACTTAAATGTATAGGCAACCATGGCATGGCATGTAGTGCATGTTGAGAAGGATTACATATGGGATATCAAGATCCCAGGGTATTTCACTTTCCCAATGGAGTATGATAGGGAGTTAGTCAAGAAAAAAGCAAAAGAAATCATGGGGACATGCTTCAAGAATTTCAAGTGGACATTGTACAAGAATTTTGTCCTCCAAAATAAAGAGTCAGATTTCAATGGTGGATAGTTTAGCAAGCAGAAGGACTTCTAGTAGGATTTCAAGGAATATAGGTTATCTGAGGAGTACTTAGAACTGAGCAGGAAGAATAAGGAGAACTCACAAAAAGCGATGAATCCTAAAAAAGATTCTAGAATTTGAAGCAGAACTTCAAAAGATGGATCGCCTTGCTGAGGAAGGCGTTCAGGTTGAGACGGGAGCCCAGATCGGTAATATACTATATGGGGAGGAATGTACGCCACACAGAGGATGGGAGCTTTAGCTCCACAAATCAACCCATGAGCGAACTCATCTAGAGGATCTCCTAGGTAACTGAGGAGGTGAGGCAAGGGACTCACCCTTCTAATAGGGAGAAAGACGTGCTCACCCAAGCACTCGGAACCAAGGAGCACCCTGGTCACACTAGAGGAACCGGTGTTGTTCCTTGGAAACTAGCATTCTCCCAAGAATCTAACACTTACTAGAGCCGCTCGAGGGGTAGAGTGGATCAGGAGGCAGATTATTTGAGGTGACTAAAAGAGATGGAAGAAAGAATGGATGTATGGATTGAGGAGACTATTGAAGCACGAGTCCAGCAAATTTTGTTGTCCAAGGGGTTAGGAGTACCACAAAACCCTACTCCTACTGCCTTTAGCCCATAGTTTAGGGGTCGCAGCAGCTGCGGATCAACCCCACTCGACGAAGAAGATGTGAATGTGCCTCATCCAGTGGATGACATCACTGAACCCATCAATGTTAAGTTGTACATCCATCAGGAATGGACAAAGGACAAGGTGGCGCTCAGCCAGGCCTGGCGTGCGGGAGATGGGACCATTAATGGCCACCCAATTCCATAGGGGTATGCTTGTGTCACCATTGACAGAATACTTGATAAGAAGTATAACAAGATACACATTGAGTACCCCATAGCAGAAGACAGGCCGAAACTTGGTCATAATAAGGGCTCTCAAGTGGCCTGGCACAAGCGCTTCATTAAGCTTGACCACCAATTGTCCTCTGATGATGAGGACGATTGCAAGTCTTTGCCCATCCACAATGATCACACACCATCTCCCAACAGAGATCACCCCCTCCTTAACCCTTGCCATCACCCCTAAGAAGATAGAGGTCTCCTTCTATTCCTCCTTGTTCGACTCCATCTTCATCAGCCCCGAGAAAAGAGACTCCTCCTCCTCCATCTTCATCAGCCCCGGGAAAACAGAATTCTTGTCGTCATCCTCCTCCTCCACCTCAGCCCAAACAAGATCAAGGATATCCTTGCAGTTGCAGAAAAGGTCCTTGGATTCGGTCGCTAATGCTCCCAAAGTGGACCAACAAAAAAGAAAAAAGGTCGTTCAGTGGCAGCGTTACAAACTTGATGGAAGGAAAATTTATAGCACACATCTCGAAGGAAGATTGTATTAGTTTCTTCAATCTCTGTGCCTCACTGTCTCCGTTTTTGTTGAAGTCCGAATTTGAAAGGCAAACACAGAATCAATACGCTACAACAAGAGCTAATGAAATACACAATGAAGATTTAAGGAAGATATAGAAGTTCATCGAAGACAACCCCGAATTAACCATGGAATAGGCCATGACCATCTATTATGATGTACAAGGGATGGCAACACCAACAATGAAGTATGAAAGGGGAAATCTTTTGGTTCCCGATCACGAGTATCAAAATTTGACAACATATATGCGCCAGTTGCATGAATATTACATGGCTCAAACAACAGAGATAGAGGACTTTAGTTTTGAGGTTATTATCCATTCGCCACATGTTTTTAATTATCCTGAAGAAGGGAAATTCGATGTCGAGTGGGAGTGCTTGTTCCAGCTATACCAGAAATGCTCTCTCGATACACAAATATTGACGTTGTGGACTATGTAAGTACCCTACACACACAATATTACAATTAACTACTCCCTTGGGACACAAATTGTTAACTTTTGAGCACTTCCCATGATTTTATGTAGGTGTATAGAAAAATTTTGCATTCTAAAAAGCAAATGGGATAACATAGGCTTCTTGGACCCCTTGCGAGTCAGTGAGAAGACATGTTTAGGCCTCCATGGAGGTGACATGGAAGACCTAAAACAGAGATTGATTGCTGTTTTCGACGAATTCAAGATAAAGAACAAAACCTACATACTTCTAGCCTACAACTACGAGTATGTGTTCTCGGCTTTTAATTTTATGCTTCTTTTTTCATTAAGATTATTTGATAATTAGGATTCTATGATTGTAGCCACCATTTCGTCTTCATTTGTGTTAATCTTGCCAAAAATCTGATCGAGGTGTGGGACTCGAAGAAAAAACCATTTCATCATCTGGATGCACTGGTGGCAGTGCTGAATTAGTAAGCGATCCTAATAACATATTATTTTCTAATCACACATACCGTTTTCTAACATTTCTCCTTTTAATGTTGCTCAGTGTCCAAAGAAGACATATCGGTGGGATGTAGGTCCCATTCAAGGTTGTCGAAATGGAGGGGAAGTACCTAAAACAGCCGGCGGGAAACAATGAATGCGGGTTTTATGTAATGTGAGCAATGCTTCGCTACATCAGTGGGAAATCGGAAGAAGCCGATAAGTTGGTGTGTATAATCCCCATTTCATTTATGTCTGTTAATCATTCAACAAAATGATTTACTGATTCCTCTTTGGATATCATCTTTTTTGAACAACAGCGCAAGAAATATAACCACGAAAGTTTGTTAGACATGGAGATCGTTGCGCTGCAATCGGAGCTGGCAAAATTCATCTTAGCCGAGGTATTGAAAAAAGATGGAGTATTTTCCATTGCACAATCCATGAAGTTCAAGGACCAGTATGGCCCAGAGTGGCTCACCAGATTATTGTAAGAAGTCCGAGAAGCATTGCACAATCTGTGAAGTTCAAGAACATTTCTTTTTTATTTTGAGGGATCAAGATCTTGATAAGAACATTTGAACTATAACCATAACATTTATAATGTTTAATATTGATGGACCTATCGTCTAAGTAGCGAAACTCGATTCCACAAAAAACTATAAATTAGAATAAATTATAAAACAATAAAATGCGAACGTGACATCACTATCGGTCAGCAGAAAACCGGCATTGTTGTCGTAAACATCACTGCTGGTTAGCAACAAACCGGCAGTGATGGCACTGCCGGCTGGAGCCACAAACTGACAGCGTTGTCTTAGCCATCACTGCCAGTTCTTGCCACAAACCAGCAGTAATGTTTATGACAACACTGCCGGTTCAAACACAAACTGACAGTGTTGGTGGAAATGAACTTTACTAGGTGGTCTTTTGAACCAACAGTGTTGGTGGAACTGAACTCTATCGGCTGTGTAAAGAACTAGCAGTGAAGTTGAAGAACACTGCCGGTTTGTAAGAACCGACAGTGATAGCGTACCCTCATCACTGCCGGTATGCTTGTGCCAGTTCAAAATCGAGTAGTGATGGGGTATTTTGAACTAGCAGTAAAGTGCAATTCTAACATAGTGTAAAGCCTTCTACAGTGCAATCCTTATGCCAAAAGAATTATAGTGATTACCTTACCCGGCATGTGCTCGTATGGGCAATGGCCTTGGAAACATATTTGTCTTCACCAAATTTCATGATTCTTATGTCTTTATGAATGAATTATTTGTAATTTTCATAGTTTTCTTAAAAACCACTATCTGTCATAGCTTTGTTGTAGCCACGCTCTAGCTTTATAGCTTCTGAATAAAAGATGCTGCTATTTGCTATATCCCGCTATTTTAAAGCTTGGCGACTTCGCCCCACGCCCAACTTCCTACTCTCATCCTCCGTGACAGCGCAGCCCCACAACAACCTGCTAATCAAGGTACGTAGGATCCAATATCCAATTTCTATGCATTTGATGAAGGCGAAAGAATAAGGTGCCCCAGGTTGTCCTCTAGTGGAGCACATGAGATCCACTGTAGTTTCTCAGGTGCCATTGTCCCCACAGCCATTGTCAGCCGGTGATCGAGTCATGCGCGCCTCACAGGCGTTGCTATTGCTAGGGTTAGGGTTGTTGCTGAAACCTGGCTGTTAGCCCCCACCGCCACCACCGTCAACTTCCTAGCCTTCGATCGGTCTTCATCTCCTCCACGTACATCTCCTCACCATTGGCTTCCACACCATGACCCATGGATTGATGAACTAGTTGGAGAGCTGCGGCATGCAAGCATCCATGTTGTCATCGTGTATGTCGTTATAGTCAGAGCTACATGGATCATGGACGCTTAAACTGAAGATATTTGACGATATATGCGATAAAGATCATGAGTCATGCAAGTATTAAAAAAAGTGAAATCAATTTTGTTATGGTTCTATAAACTAGATCTATAGGATATTGGTAATAAATATCATGAAATAGTCTTTATATTTATATAATCAGATTTATAAATTTTTTTAATATGTTCGTCAAAAAGGCATTAGGTGTGAGCAAAAACTCCTAGCCATACGCAACGTACCGGAATATATCTAGTGAAGAAAAAGCTTTGAAATCATGCATTGAAAAAACAATCTGTACATGTCCTAATACGAAGTTTTGGATTACATGTCAAAATATTATTACATGAAATCTTTCTATACATATCTAACATTAGACTTCGAAATCCAAAACTTTGTAGTTCAAAACATTACGGTCAGACTCTATATACTTTGAACTATCACATTACAAAATAAACTGCTAGGTTCAAAACTTTGAACTATCACATTATAAACTTTGTGTACTGCTAAGTTCAAAACATTGAACTATCACATTATAAACTTTGTATTGCTAGGTTTAAAACTGTACTCCTAAATTCAGCAAATTTATACTACCTCATTTCAAACTTTTTACTAGCATGCTATTGTTGGGGGAGACAGCATGCGACCGAAGAATTTACTAACCATGTAACTAGTCTTTGCTTGAGTTTTCTAGGTAGGATTGGTAGCGAAGGCCTGACAGAGCCTTTGCCTGAGAGGCCTCAAGGGGGAAGCCTTTGCCACTTTGGTTCCTCGATCGAAGGAAGGATGGCGAAACAAGCCTTTGGCCTTGAACAGTGAGGTGAAGGTCGCTAAGGATGTTGGAAGGATCAAATCTCCCTTTGAGATGGTGACGTGGCTCCAGCAGCAGAACTAAGAGTGCTCGATGGATGGGATTGCTGGGCCAAGGGGCTAGCTCAACAACAGCCCATCGGTTGAGTCGGTTTGACTTGTAAATGACAAGGGAGTCCTTGGGACATGCCCCATGAGCGAAGGAATATGCCAGAATATGCCTTAGCTAGCATAGGGGTAACATTGTAATCAAGGAATGTGGTAACAGTACCCTATAAAAAGAGGGCTCGGCCCCCATTGAAGTCAGAGAGCATTTCTATGTCCAAAATCCTAATATTCCCTCAATATTCACATGCCATTGGGTCGAGGGCCTTCGCTCCGTGATAAGACCTTTGGAACCTGCTCTTTCCATCCCTATCGAGAGCCCTACACCCCAACATTGGCGCCTATTGTGTGAGGCCAAGCACAAACCCACAATGGTGACAAAGAGAAAGGCCTCCGCCAGAACTAGGGGAAAACCTCCATGCAGGGAAGGCCCAGGCACATCACCTACAAAACTTATGCCAACCGAGAACCCCAGGAAAATATGGAGGTGGAAGAAGAAGAAGAAGCACTTGCGGCAGATCAGCCAGCAGGTGATGGAGGGTAACCAATCCCAAACCCAACACCAGAACAACTCCTTCAGCAGTTGCAAGCCCAACTTCAGTAGGCCTAGCAAGAAAGGGATAGGCTGGCAGCAAATCAAAGAGCAACCCTTGTCTCCTAGAAAGGTGCATAGGTAAGGCAGCAACTGGTTGTCCCACAAGCAAAAAATTAGAGCTTGCTACCAAACACTCCCCCATCAAACAACTCCAACCATCCCTTACTAGTGGCACAAATCCAACACAACCTCTAGCTAAGTGCCTAGCTCTAGCTAACTTTCAGCATACCAATTGACCTCATACCACCCCAAAATCCGTAGACAACAAATCCCCAATGTTTGAAGGCCTACAATCCTCGCCTTGACCATCCACCTACAAACCCATATCTCTACCAAAGTTCAATGGGCAGATAGACCCTCGATAGTTCATAATGGGTTTCGAGGTAGCTATGGCCTCTGCAGGAGGAAACGACATAGTGTCAATAAGTCCTTCGTCATTGTAGTAGAGGGTAACGCCATGGCCAGGTATTCCATGCTTAGACCCAAGTGAGTATACTCGTGGGAAGACCTTCGCGACCAGATAATGTCAAACTTCAAAGGATTTTCAAGCAAATCCCTAGTAGCCTTTGATCTTTTCCAGTGCAAATAGCACCAGGGAAGTCCCTTAAAGCCTATTCCTAGAGATTTGTACATCTCAAAGCATGGGTGCCCAATGTTCCTGAAGAAGTAGCAATCAAGGCTGCCATCAAGGGCCTTCAAATAGAACCCTTCGGAGGACACCTGGCCAATGAATAACCTTATTCCATAGAGGAGCTATTCCACAAGTTTGAGAAATATTGCAGGTCAGACAACAGCCTTCGCAAACGAATGGAGGAGCAACACACTCAATCCCAAAACAAACAAGCAGCCACCTAGGGACAACAGGACACAATGCCAACCCCAGTGTGATTCTGGCCAGCAAGTCTTTCAATGTAAACCCGATCACAGCATGGTCAACAACAATCTCAGCAGCCTCCATAGTTCAATCTAGAAAATGGAGCACTGAATCAGCAAGACAATCATAGAAGCAACCAAAACAAAGTCATGGCATAGAAACTAGAACCCAAACCAGAAAACAAGAAGGCAATTTTACTTTTTCCATGGAGAAAACAAGGCCACATCACCAAAGATTACCTAGATGCAAAAGAAACTCAAGAAAGAATTAGCCAGAGGCAGAATCAACAAAATAAAAAACAACAGCACCCGAGGGAAATCAAGAACACCTCGAACACCTCACGGTAGCGTAGCCACCCATATATCCAAGCCTAAATTCCATAATTGTGCACCCTTCTACACCAGCTACCGATTACCCAATTTTTCTACCGGCATGGAGAGATCCTCACCAGCAGCCTTTGTAGCAAGGCTCATCAAGTAGCTAGCAACTAGAAGCCAAACTAACCTTCATAAATCCATAGCCTGCACACATCACCTATGTCAAAACAAGTCACCCACTTCAAATACCAAACATACAAATCGATGCCCTCCCACCAACCCCACCACAATTCCCAAACAAAGAGCCACACCTAGAAAACCAAATCAATCCTCATACACCATTACCCACCATCGGTATGATACTGCCAATCATAGGAGGTTCCATAATGGAATTTTTGGCAAAAAACAAAAGAAAGATCATCTAAGGTGGTCAACAACATTGTGGTATAGGGACCGGTCTAACGACACACAGACTAGTCAAAGGTACCTCTCACATTCTTCGAGCAAGACCTCAAGCTAGAAAGCTACCTACACATAGACACAATGGTCATCAAGGCTAACGTAGTAGTCTGAGAAATTAGTAGAATACTGGTGGACAAAGGAAGTTCAACAAATATAGTCTTTGCCAACACCTTCGATCAAATGAAGTTTAGCAGAAACCAACTCCAACCACTAGAGACCCCCTATTTGGTTTAGGAGGCAAAAGGATTATGCACTTAGGAAAATTTCCCTCCTAGCATCCTTTGGTGATCAAGCAAATGCAAGAACAGAATACATAACCTTTGACATCGTTGACCAGTACTACCCCTACAATGCCATCTTCAGCAGAGGCTTTGCAAACAAGTTCAATGTGGCAATACACATAGTTTACTTATGCATGAAGATGCCTGCACTACACGGCATCATCTCGATCCACGACAGACAAAAAGAAGCACGAAACATTAAGAAGACAATATCTAAGGCTCAGGAATATAAATTCCATAGAAACCAGCGAAGGCCAACCCGCCGAACCACTAGATATTCCTTGGGGATAAACCAACTTAAAGTATGAAGAAGACACCAAATCAATCCCTCTTGAAGACGCCATCCTAGATAGAAAAGTAATCATCAGTGCAAACCTCTCCGACGAAGAAGAAAAAGAACTCTTGGAAGTCCAGAGCAAAAACAAAGACATCTTTGCCTAGTTTGCTTCCGACCTACAAGGAGTTAGCAGGGACATCATAGAGCACTCTCTGGACATCAATCCCAATGTAAGGCCAAAAAAAGCAAAAGCAACAGAAGATCTTAAGGGACAGGGTACTGGTAGCGAAGGCTGAGGTCCAAATATTGCTGGATGTGAAGGTCATCCAAGAAGTAAAGTACACTGACTAGCTTGCGAACGTAGTCCTTGTCAGGAAAAAGAATGGCAAAATGCGCATGTGCATAGATTTCACTGACCTGTACAAGGCTTGTCGTAAAGACCCATTCCCACTACCAAGAACACACACATTAGTAAATAAAGCCACATGCTACAATCATTTCTCCATGTTGGATTACTTCTTAGGATACCATCAAATATGCCTAAACAAGGAAGATGAAGAAAAAACGGCCTTCACAACCTCATTCGACACTTACTGCTTTGTCATAATGCCCAAAGGCCTCAAGAACATAGGTTTATCCTTCTCAAGAATGATGAAGGTTGTTCTTGGCCCTCAACTAAACAAAAACATCCTAGCTTATGTCGATGACATTATGGTAACAAGCAAAGAAAAAATACCATATAGCAGACTTGTTTGAAACCATCGTCAATCTAAGGAAAGTGGGCCTCAAACCCAACCCTGAAAAGTGTGTCTTTGGTGATAGCAAAGGTAAGGTCCTAGGCTATGTAGTCACCCCCGGTGGAATACATGCAAATCTAGAAAAGACGAAGGCAATCCTCTCCATGGCAGAACCTTCAACCAAAAAGGAGGTCCAAAAGTTGATTGGAAGGATAGCAGCACTGAATAGATTCATCTCTAAATCTGCAGAACATAGTCTGCGATTCTTAAAAGCCTTAAAAATTTTAGACAAACTAGAATGGGGTCTAGATCAGCCGAAGGCTTTCAATGAATTGGAAAAATAAGCAGCCTCATGGTCATTGTCCTATAACCTGACTCCCCACTCTTACTATACGTCACAGCCTCTGCCACTGCTGATAGCATAGTCCTGGTTCAAGAAGAGTAGGTCACCAATAAAACACCAATTCCAAATATACTACATATCGGAGGCCCTATCAGGCGCAAAACTCAACTACTCAGAAATTGAGAAAATTGCATATGCGGTTGTAATATCCTCAAGAAATCTCTGACGCTACTTCTAGGATGACAAAATAATAATACCTTTGAGCCAAACCCTAAATGACATATTCAGCAATAGAGAGGCCTAAGGAAGAATTGACAAATGGGCAGAAGAGCTTTCTTAGTCTAGCATAACCTATGCAGCCAGGACAACCATAAAATCCCAAGCCTTAGACTTAATGGTTGACTGAACACCTCCGCATCATCAAGTAGTTGAACGAACAGAAACCTAGGTATGGACCTTGTACTTGAACAGAGCCTAGGGAGATCAAGGAGTAGGGGCCTCCACAGTATTAGTGCCACCATCCAACATGCACACCAAATTCGCAGCCAAGCTCAAGTTCAAAGCCACAAACAACATTACAGAGTTTGATGGTCTCATCCTAGGAATAAACGAAGCAAAGGGACTAGGGGCTAAATGGGTCCTAGCAAAAACATGTTCTCAAGTAGTAGTAGGCCAAGTTGAAAAATAATACATAACTAGGGAGCCTGAGCTCGTCAGATATCTAGCAACAATCAAGGCTCTTGAATGAAGGTTCAAAGGTTTCACTTTGAAATGCATACCAAGAGTAGAAAACATAGAAGTAGATGAGCTAGTGAATGCCATAGTAAACAACCTACCAATGCCAGAGGGCACCTTCTACCAAGAGCTAACAACACCCACAATCATAGGGTTAAACAAAGCATTCAAAGACATCCTTCTCATAGAATCAGAAGACTAGAGGCAACCACTAGTAGAGAAACTCATTGGGACTTATCAAGCAAGCAATGAAGCCTCCATAAATAGAATGATGGCAAAAGCGAGGAGCTAAACCATAATAAATGGAACCTTGTACAAAAAAGGCATAGTTGAGCCATTGCTCAAATGCATTTCTTAGGATGAAGGAAAGAACTCCTGGTTGAGATTCACTCTGGACTATGTGGCTCATACATCGGAGCATGATTTATATCAGCGAAGGCTATCAAGCAAGGCTTCTACTAGCCTACCCATATCAAAGATGCTAAACACATAGTTAAAACCTATGAAGCCTACCAAAAAACATCACCACATCAGTCAAGCCCTTCAGAGCTAAGTCAGCAAATAGCCCCAACCTAGGCACCAAACAGATGGGGTATGGACCTTTGTCCCTCTACCACCATCCAAGGGGAAATAAATTCATAGTTGTGGCAACTGAATGATTTACTAGATGGATAGAAGCAAGACCACTCGCAAACATAACCTCCACCATGGTCAAAAAGTTCTTTTGGCAAAGCATAGTTTGCAGATTTGGCATACCAAAGGTCCTAACTATGGACAATGGAAGCCATTCGACTCAAACCTATTTAGGCAATTCTATCAAAACATTGGGACAATGCTTGTCTTCACCTCCGTTTACCACCCAAAAATCAATGGAGCAGTAGAAAGGGCTAATAGAGTTGTATTTTTTGCAATGTAAAAAATACTATTTAGCCTTCACAAATGCAAATGGGTCGAAGACCTATGTAGAGTAGTATGGTCTTTGTTGGCGTTTCTTGGCATCACTACCAGGATTTGTATTTCTAGGCAATGGCACCAGAAATGTCTTAATGGTATTTCTTAACGTTTACAGAAATAATCCACAAGCATACGGAATTACTGTTGTAGCATTTCACCCAGAAGTATTTAGGGTATCATCAATTTATATTTTCTCAAAGGAAGGCATGGTATAAAAGTTTCTAGTATGGATATGAACAAGATGACATGCTTGTATACCCGAACAGGGGTAAACATGATATGGTTCAAGATAGCGTGACACACACATGAGTCAATCTTAGAGATAGAGAAACAAGAAAGAATAAAGAATAAAAGAATGTTCCTAAGCTGGAGCAGACATATCCTAATATAGTCATGCTATGTCTTGCAGATGATCATACAAATACAAGGTTAAGACTTAGACCTAAGTGTACAGATGTATGGGGAGACCTCTGAGTACTAGTCTGCCAACAACCTCATGAGGCAATTTATGAACTCCTATACGGATACCCGAACATTGGGGATTACAAGGGACCTATAGAGCTATCACCACCTATCGCCTACCCTCCAACTATGGAGCACCATCACATCTCAAGGTCCCCATATACCTGAGCACCATGCCCGTGTATAGGGAAACTACCCATATCCCCCTGGGACTCTGACGTTATAGATCAACAAGCATAGGACTTGGGAAAGCCCAAAGGCTCGACGAACCACCACCTCACCTTAGCTCTAATTCTTACCATATATGTTGTATGAGTGTTTAAGCATAAAGTTATACATGTTAAATTTATAACATAAGAACTTTGCTCTAATTCTATAACATAACTATATTGATAAAGTGAGAACAAAGACTTAGAATAATTCTTCATACTATAAATACCAAGAATGCCCCTAGAAGTCCAAGCTCTCCAATGAAGCTCGCCTTGCTCCAAAATACTACTAAAAGTAAAAGTACAAGTGTGGAATGAGAGAGAGCTCAAGGTGTGGTGTGTGTTGAGTGAGGGTGCTCTCCCCCTCCTCTTATACTACTCCTAGGATGGTTGTTGAAGAATATTCTGGGGAGATTCCACCCGAACCGTCCTTAGGAGCATTGATGTGACTGTCTTGCGTAGCGTGGGCCTAAGAGGTGGCAGCAAGGATGCAACCGCACCCTTGGTGCGTCCATCCACTGGTTGGCCTGCCTCACCACCTCCTTTACCTGGTGGGCCTCTAGCTAGGCCTAGAGCGTGCCCATGTAGGTTTTGGGCCCTGATTCGCTTGGTAGGTGGGCTGTTCTCTTGATCCTTTGTGTAGATTCGCTAGATTTGGCGGTCGAATTTGATCACTAAGGACCGCCAACATGATCCCCCAAGCTTAATATTTTCTCATCCTGAGCAAAAGCTAAGTTATTGGTTGTTGATCAGGAGTTGCTATAATGCCGATTATATTTCAAAAGTGCCATGTCGATAACAAAGTATTCTTCCTTGATTTAAATAAGTTGGCATTTTTATTCACCCTTTTATCTTGATCCCTATGGGGCTTGTTGCTTTTCCAAGTCTTTGGCGATTGCAACATAGAACAATTTTATAGAACCAGTACATTCATTATTTTGATCAACTTTCTTTCTAGAGGTTTTGAGAGTTTTGCAAATAAAAAGTAAGTTCCTCAAATGATTCACTTGGTGTATGATCCTCACCAAAGGCTTTTGATATTGCCTTTCTTTTTCATCCTACTTCTAATAAGCTTTTTGTGGAGTTTTAGGTAGGTATGAAAGAAAGGCATACTTGTATCACATAAGGTTTGCTAAGTCAAAAATCGGATCCGAGGAGATGCAAGTCATACACTTTGATCAAGAAGTGCAAGTGTGTGGAATTTTAAATCTTTCTAATTTTGTACTCCTTTGTGCATGGCTCTTTCTCTTTGCTTTTGTTTTGAAAATATGGGCTATGTTGGTATTTCATAAATTGAACTAGTAAACTTATATGATTGCCTCACTGCTCTTGGAAGATGATGATAGCATCCAAAAGACACAAGGATTTATACCGGTTTAGGCCGGAGCCCTACGTCCAGTCTCAGAGATGATCGAGTGCGTGTTCCTCACTTGAATGCTCTAAAGTTCTTGCAATGGGGGGTGCAAGAATGGTGGAAGAGGTAGAAGAACCTAGGCTAGGTGATGAGCAGCCTGAAGAGAAGCTTTAGGAGCCCTGCTATGATGGAGAATAAGTGAATGAGTAGGGGACTCAGAATGTCTAGAAAGGCTGCCCTGGCTTCCCTTAAATAGAGTTTGGGGCTAGGGGCATACAAAGCAATAGGTTCTCCCGACCGAAGGGTCGGGAGCCTGAGGGAGGTCCCAGATAACTTGGCTTGCAAGTTATGCCATCTTGCGAGGCGTGTCCAGGTGTGGCTGTCGTCATGGTCTTGTGGCCACATCATGGCATGGTGTGGCGTGGTGCTACTGTGCCAGCTATGGCTGCACTGTAGGCATGATGGTAGATCACCAGCAGTCCTGTGTGACGTGGTCTCCACCATGGTCTTTGTCATTGTCTCCTTGTTTCCTAGGGGCTTTATACAGGAGTTGGTACCCACCCCCGGGTTGTTGGTTGTCTTGTTGTCTTGAGGAGCGGGGGCCAACGATCCCTATTGTTGGGATCATGGTTCCTGCCAGCCTAGATGGCCTTTGAGTTGAGGCCCTTGTCGTGGATCCCATCCCATAGTGGGCAAGATCATACTCTTGTCTCATGGGGCCGTATCTAGCCGGTGGTCATCATACCTGTCGCAGAACCGACCAATTTATAAGAGCACAAGTACAATGGTAGCCCATAAACGGTCGCACTGTCATACTTGAGCCCATATAATCCCAATAGTCTGTCGAGTACCATGACAGGTCTCGATAAACGATCCACATACAACCAAGATCATACATGATTCAACATACATGTCACATATTATATAAAGTTCACAGATACATTTCCATCATCAGAGTATGAAATAAAGTTATTACAAACCAAGTATGATAGATAGTAGCGAAAGCAAATTAAAGTTTGAAAGTAGCATTTGTCAACATAGTTCAAATACAGTGCCAACACATGGTTATGATCCACAAAAGCATGACAAAAGGGTTATTAAAGATGCCTGCCCAAGGCTCACTCCTCATCCATGGTGGGATAGAAGCAATTCTTGCAATACCCATGATAGACGGTGCCATCTGCAACAATATAAATAAAACTCTAAGTACTAGAAGGTACTCAGCTAGACTTACCTATCATAAACCAGAAATAAATTGACTCCAAGGATTATGCAAGGGTGTATAAGTGGAGGTAGCTTGATAGCATTTTGCATAAAAAGCGATTAACTCAATTATACAATTATACTTTAGTCATCAAGTTAATTATAGATATTTGTCTCTAGATTAGCAACTATCCTATGCCAAACATGTGGTATATCATTTTAAGAGCATACAATAGTAACCATAGCCGGTGTAGTAATTCCATGTTTATCCGAACCATCACATTCCATAATACAATTACTACGATGTTGGAGCTAGCCAAGTTTCTCACTATCCAGAAGAGACGGTGATTCAAATCGATTTCAACCAGCTGAGAATTTATTCCTAACAAAAACCTAGGTAGACTAGATCATTAGTCACCTTAGGTCATCTTTGGTACAACTCAAGTCCACATTTCACGGGTGCGCCCAGCGCCACACAATCAAGGACAACCAGCAGCCAGGACGTTCAGGCCCAGCCTGCCCTTGGGCTCACATCTAGCTCCCTGCACATCCTTACTATCATCCAAAGTGCGCACTCTTACAGAGTAGGGCCCGGCTTGATTTGAGCTACTCGGCTTCATGGTCAGACCGAGTTATTCGGACAACTAAGTGATAGGCATGTGTTCAATCTTGTCAAAAGTTCCAATAAAGGTACGGTCCTTGATCAGCACAGACGGGATCACATGAGTCAACCTACACATAGACTCCGCCAGGCCTCCATTTACATTACCCCATGGTTCTTTTCCATGATAGCAAATATAGTCAACCATGCTTCGGTTAACACCTATATCTCGCAGGTGACAGGAAATCACCCGACTTCTACCGGTCTAAGCATGGCTAAGCATATATTAGATCCTAGACCTACACAGGGTTAAAGGTGTATATATCTGGACAAGATAGTTCCATGCATCAAGTATTTCTAGACAACTCTTATAACCTAATGCATCAATCATAAAGGACTCAAGTAATATTTTGTAAAACACTGGGAGTCTTAGAATTCTCCGGTGCTTGCCTTTCAGAAAAGAGATGGGGCGGTGGTCTGGGCACTTAGGGAGCTCTTCTAGAGTCTGCTCCTCTTCTTCTGGAGCTGTGGCTTTAGGATTCTCTTGCTGATCCCCTTCCTCTTCTTCGTTGAATTCCAGCAACGTTATCTCCTCGGTCGATCCTATATGCATGAATATGGCATAAGATACCACGAATGCATGTATGATGACACGTATAATATGATAACATGTGATGAATGCATCCTTATAAGCATTTTCAATAGTATGGTATTAAAGTATTAACATGTGTATCCTATTTTACTGAGTAGGTGCATATCCCTTCTCTATTATTTAAGCAAACATTTCTGCAATTCATTTACCGAACTATAAAACAACAGCTACTTATTTTAACCATAACTAGAGTTATATACATCAAAATAATATGATTGTTGACATTCTAGAAAACTTATAAAATTGTCTACAACTTGCTTTTAATACTCTTACTGTGATTCAACAGTTATCTAGGTCAAACAAATTAGTCAATCCAATCTATCCAGAGAACAAAGATTTTGGCAGCAAACTTCTAATTGCCAAAACTCTTAAACCCTAAGGACTATGACCATGGAAATTTAACACAAAGTATATTAGTAATTTATCTACAACTTTGTTATTAACAAGTTTTATAGCAAAGATCATTATCAACATAAAATCATACACGCAACCGAAACTCTACGTGTAACCATCTATTTGCATTATGAAGCAATAATTAATTAGTTGCATACAATCAATGGCTTCTAAGCCTCACCATTAACACTAACAGTTCATATGCATCACAAGTACCACAGAAAGCATCATGGTCAATCACAATTTAATTACTTAAATACCTTTATAAATTTAATTTGATAATCAGGGGAAATAACAAACATAAAATAAGTTTCCACAATAAATTCTCATAAAATTACAGTGGCTTCTTAGTGCTCACAATAGACTACTGTGAAAATTTCATAACATTTGGTCATGTATAACATCCTATGCAAAAATGACAACCTAGCAAGGCCTATTTTAGTGAAAATAGTAAACCCTATAGAAAAGTATCAAACAACATATTATATATTTTTCCTAGCTTTATACTAGTGTCATACTACTGTACAAATATTTGCATATCAATATGTTACATATTTTAATCCCTACAATTTTCCTCAGAAAATGCCATTTATTAATAGATAAATAAAAAGATCATATTTAAATCATGTTTACTGTAAGTTTAATATTTTTCCTAGCTAGAGCATGTCAACACAAGACCAACAAAATTGGAATCACAGTTTTATCATTTTTCTAGCTCAAGATCTCTAATTTACAAGATTGTAAACTTTCAAAAAGCATTTATCTAAATACATTTTAATCACCAATAAAAATACTAGAAACTGTACATCTCATATTTGTATAAAATACTATACTTCCTAAGGAACACAACAAAATTTGGTTCACCAAAAATGGACATCCCTAGCTCTAGATATCATTTTCTAAAGTTAGCTAAAAAATGTGCATGCGAGCCGAAAGCAAGGCATGGTGGTCCACCAGTGTTATCTCACTGACAGTGAGATCTCCGGTGAAACTAACTACACCAGCATGATCTACACATCAAATCGAAATGAGTGACCTAGGTAGTGGAGGCATGGATGCATGGGAGCCACCTTTGTCACCGGCCATGGTGGCACGGCGGCGCTACACTGCCGTACGCCGGCCGTTGCAGGCCACGGAGAGGCCAGGTGAGTAGCGCACAAGCACCACGGTGACGATGCGACCCTATTGCGGCTACCTAGGCTAGGCGAGGTGCTCCAATGAGCTATGCCCGCATGCACGGCAGTGAGAGCGCGACGGCGTGGGTCGTCGTGTTCCACGTCGGCAAAATAATGACTCGCAGTAACATGATGCCAAAAGCTAGCACACAACCTAGATAAACCCTAATGCAAGGAAGAAGGAGAAATGTGCATGCGAGCCGTGTGGTGGCGGGCTCACTGTGGGGGTGGCCATGGAAGCCACGAGTCTGGCGAGGACAAAAACGGTGAATACGCCCTCACCGAAGCTTATTCGGCCCTGAGGTGGTGTCCAGGAGGTGGAGAGGAAGATTGTGTAGTTGCTAGCAAGACAGAGATGGCAACGGTGCAGTGGCATGGGCGCTAGGCGATGATAGAGCTATGTGGCTATGCATCGGCGATGGTGCTTCCATGACGAGAGGAAGAGTGAGCAGCCGAGAGTGAGGGAGCGAGCGTGAGTGAGTGGAACTGAAGTGCACGGCTTGCAGATAACGGGCGCCAGCGCACCACGGCGATGGCCCATCATCAGCCAGCGGAGGCCACATGATGACCAGCTTCTGCACCCGGTCGGCGACCTCAGCGTGACGTGGCTCGGCCATGAGAGGCAACGCTCGAGCCTGACAGTGCATGTTGACGATGTTCATACTCCTAATCCGTGGAACATTAGCGCAAACTTCCTAAACCAAAGTTGAAGCCCTATATACAATCTACAATTCCTCTTTTAAGATCAAGGTCTAATTCCCAAAGAATGAGGAGTAAAATCATCCTAATGTCGAGCCAATCAAACTGAAAATCGGTATGACTTAGAAAAATTCTAAGTGTTGAAAAACAGTGAAATGCTGATTTTTGTGAGCCAATGTCAAGCATGTTAGGAGCTGAACTAGCCTATGACCCAAAAATAAAAGTTGTTCCTCTCATAAAATACTAGAACTTTGATTTAGTGAACACATCCATGCAAAGTCTCTATGACATAGTTCAAACTAGGTCAAACACACTACTTTTCAAAAGATGGCTTACACTAGAACTATGACTTAGTGACCAAAGTAGCCCTAGTCATGAATTCCAAAGTTGTTCATAATGACATCCTAAACATGTTTAATGTAATCCTAAGGTCACACAAGCATTTCATACATTGGTTACACAAAAAATTCCCTAGGTCAACATGCATATCATCACTTAGGAGCTTAATTAGACAAAGTGATCTACATGAACATTGTTCCATTAGTCATCCTAAGTGTAGCTAAGGTGTTTTAGTGACCAACATCAACCACTTACACTTATTCACTCATGATCATAAGCATACACAAAGGAAACATGAAATAACAAGGCATGTTTCATATGTTTCAATCCTATGTTTCACATGTAAAAGCTTATATATGAATGCTTGATGCTTATGCTGATGCAATGCAAGTCAAATTTTGCAAGCCTAACACCTAGGGTGTTATAGCCCCTCCTCCAAACAAAAATCTTGTTCCGAGATTTGCAAGACCTACCATTCTTGGAAAAAGGCGGGATAAACCTCGCGTAAGTAATCCTCTCGTTCTCACGTGGCATCTTGTTCACTATGATTATTCCACACCATCTTATAGAACTTAATGACCTTACTCTATGTTACTCTTTCCATCTCTTCTAACACTCAGATTGGTTTGTCTTCATAGGTCAAATCCGATTAGAGCTTAATGTTGGTGGGTGAAATGGCTTCCTTAGGTATGCGAAGACATCTCTTCAATTGAGAAAGATGGAAGACATCAAATATTGCACTCATCTCTGGTGGAAGTTGTAACTTGTATGTGACCTTCCCTTTCCGTTCAGTAATCTTGTATGGCCCTACATATCTAGGTGCAAGCTTTCTTTTCACTCCAAATCTCTGTACTCCCTTCATGGGTGACACTTTCAAATATACATAATCTCCCACTTCAAAAGTCAGTGGTCTTCTTCTTTTATCAGCATAACTCTTCTGTCTTGACTGGGCTACTTTCATATGTTGTTGGATAATGTGCACCTACTCTTTAGCTTCAGTGACAAAGTCAATACCAAAGTATCTTCTTTTGCCGAGCTCAATCCAATTCAACAGAGTTCTGCATTTTCTACCGTACAAGGCTTCAAATGGAGCCATCTTGATGCTTGCTTGATAACTGTTGTTGTAGGAGAACTCAGCTAAAGGTAACCATTTCTCCCATGAACCCTTGGAAGATATAACACAAGCTCTCAGCAAATCTTCTAAGATCTAGTTTACTCGCTCAGTCTGTCTAAAAGTTTGTGGATGGTATGCCTAACTTCTGATTAGTTTAGTCCCCAAAGCCTAATGCAAATATTCCTAGAAATGAGCTATAAACTACGGTCCCCGATCAGAGATTATAGTCCTGGGTATTCCATGTAGTCTCACGCTCTGAGAAACATACATCTTAGTGTACTTCACCATGTGATATGTTGATTTAACTAGTATAAAATGTGCTGACTTGGTGAGACGATCTACAATGACCCATATTGAATTGTGACCTTGCTGTGTCATTGGAAGGCCTGTGATAAAATTCATACTAATTTCTTCCCATTTCTAGCCTAGAATAGGCAAAGGCTGAAGTAATCCGATAGATTTCAAATGAACGACCTTTACTCTACTGCAATTATTGAGCACCTAGCGACATAGACGGCGATCTCTTTCTTCATCTTGGTCCACCAAAAATGGGTCTTCAAATCTTGATATATTTTACTACTACCTGGATGGATAGACAACTTGGACGAATGTGCTTCATCTAAAATTTGATTTCTAAGTTCACAGTCTTTTGGTACCACAAGTCTGTCCTCAAACCATAGCACACCTCTTTCATCTAATCTAAAATGCTTGGTTTCTTGTTCTATGATTTTGCTTTCAAGTGAACAACTGATAGTGATATTGTGCAGTACAACAAGATGTAACAAATTAAATCCATCTTCCAACAATGCTTCCACAGTGTTGCAATGAAATTTCTAACTAAGTGCATCGGCAACAACATTGGCTTTCCCTAGATGGTAGTGCACTTCCAAATTATAGTCCTTAATCAACTCTAACCATCTTCGCTATCTCATGTTCAACTCAGGTTGGGTAAAGATATATTTGAGACTTTTGTGGTCCGTATATATATGACATACATTGCCCAACAAATAATGTCTCCATATCTTTAATGCATGAACAACTACTACAAGTTCTAAGTCATGAGTAGGGTAATTTACTTCATGTTTTCTCAACTGCCGAGAAGCATAGGCGATAACTCTTCCTTCTTGCATGAGCACACAACCCAAACCTATACCCGATGCATCACAGAACACATCGAAAGGCTTTTCAATGTCGGGCTATGCTAAAATAGGAGCTATAGTTAACAGAGTCCTTAGGGTGTGAAAAACTGCTTCACACTTTGGTGTCCAACTGAACTTTTCATCTTTCTAAAGTAGTCTAGTCATGGGTTTAGCTATCTTAGAGAAGAAAACTCCAAACTTCATGAACCAAAGTCAGGGCCTTCCAATCCATGACCTCTTGTACTTTAGATGGGTCTATAGAAATTCCATCCCTCGATAAGATATGACCCAAGAAAGGTACTTTACTCAACCAAAATTCACATTTGCTAAACTTGGCATATAACTTATGTTCCCTCAATCTGGACAGAATAATTCTCAGATGCTCTACATGATCTGCCTCATTCTCTGAATAAATCAAGATATCATCGATAAACATAACCACAAACTTGTCGAGCTTGGGCATGAATACCGAATTCATCAAGTACATGAAGTAGGCAGGAGCATTCGTCGGTCTGAAAGACATGACCAAATACTCATACAAGCCGTACCTAGTGGAGAAAGCTATTTTAGGTATGTTCTTTGGCCTGATCTTTATCTGATGATAGCCTAACCTTAAGTCAATCTTGGAGAATACCTTTGCATTTGCTAGTTGATCGAACAAGATGTCGATGCGAGGCAAAGGATACTTGTTTTTGATGGTCACAGCATTAAGTGGCCTATAATCCACACACATTCTCAAGGACTTGTCCTTCTTCTTCACAATCAAAGCTAGACATCCCCATGGAGATGAACTAGGTTGAATGAAACCTTTGTCCAACAGTTCTTGTAATTGAATTTTAAGCTTAGCTAGCTCATTTGGTGGCATCCTATAGGGTCTTCTTGAGATAGGTGTCATACCTAACACTAACTCAATCTTAAATTCCACATCCCTATCAGGTGGTAAACCTGGTAACTCATCTATGAATACTTTAGAAAACTTACAAACCACTGGGATATCACATAGGGTAGTGGCTTGGATAGCACAAGACAAGTTCTAGAGTTCAAAGTTGCGGGAAAGTGGTACTAGGAAAGCATTACCTCCATTTGGTTCTCTCAACAAAATTGTATGAGTGCTAGTATCAATGAGAAAACAATGATCTCTCATCCAATTCATGCCTAAGATTACACTTATGGACAATCCGGGCAATATTATCAGATCCATTATGTACTCCCTCCCTTGTATAGAGATGAGCACATTTCTAACCATCTTATTTTGTAGAAATAATAGCCCTAGCTGAACTTATACTATAACCACCCTTGCTTACCTCAATTACTTTCTGATCATGTCTAGATGCAAATGCTTGGCTCATAAAAGAATGAGAAGCTCCCTAATCAAATAAAACAATAGCAGGATGCTTGTTGACAAGAAACATACCAGCGATGACAACCTCTCATGCGGGCACCTCTTCAACAACAGTATAGTGCACATATATAGGATGTGCCTTAGGATTTGCCTATCTCTGATTGTTCTGGTTCTGATTGTTGTTCTTCTTAGGATGGGGGCATTCCTTAGCCCAATGATCTACTTGATTACAGGTGAAGCAGGGTTGATTGCTCTTGGGTCCTATGGAGCTTCCTTGCCCTCCATTCCCCTTGTGTAAGGCAATGGTGAACGCCTTACGAAACATCTTTCTGAGGTCGGCTGTTCTGAGCTTTTGGTGGAGGAGGCCTAAACTTGGGCGCTGGTGGTCAAAACTGTGGCCTCGCTGCCACTGGAGCTCTGGATAGTGAAGATCCTGAGGCACCTGCCTTAGCTGCCCTCTTGCAGCCCTTTGCTACTGCATGCAGATTATTATGGTTCTCCTAAGTCAACGCATCACTGATGAACTCATTGTAGGTAGTGCACTTGGAGTTGGCCATAGTCTTCATCAACTTAGGGCCAAGACCTCACTTGAAGCTTTCTATCTTCTTTTCTTCAGTATCAACAAAACTTGGGGCATAACAACATAGATTGTTGAAAGCATGCATATACTCTATAAGGGTCTTGGTCCCTTGTGTGAGTCACATAAATTTAGCCGCCTTCATGTGCATTAGCCCTAGGGGAATGTGATGTCCCCTAAAGGCTAACTTGAACTGCTCCCATGTGACCTATGCATTAGCAGGTAGAGAGGACAGGAAATGGGTCCACCAAATCCCAGCTGGTCCCTGTAGCTGATGGGATGCAAATTCTGCCTTCTGGTGCTCGGTGACCCTCAGCAGATGGAACTTTTGCTCAATAGTGTTGAGCCACTCATCCGCCTGGAGCGGTTCTTCTGCCACCTTAAAGATAGGAGGCTTGGTATCTAGAAAATCCTTGAAGGTGCTATACTAGTTTGGCTCAGGCCCCTATTGCTGTGGGTGGGCGCGAGCCATGTTCTACGCAATGAGGCACAGGGCTTCCTCCATAGTCCTCTGACTTCCCAAGAATTGGGCAAAGAACTCATTAGCAGACAGTGGTGGCGGTGGTGGTAAGTCACCGTCATTGCCCTCATGGATGCTGCTTGCTCCTGCATGGGTGCGAGTCATCTGTAAAGTTGCAACAATAAGTGATTATTGGATGATGTCAAGAGATTGCAGACAAATTGTACAATCATGCCAAACTGAAATTACTGGAGAGAATCTTAAGTCATACAATAAAACAGAGGCACAATAATTCATTCTTGCAACATGACATCACCAATTTGATCGCTTATTGGGCTTGTAGCGTGTTAACATTCAAGTCATAATCACTGATAAAAAAACTAGAATTGCATTAACATTCAACCAAATGTGAGATAACATGCAAGTACCAATATTACATGATAGTCCAATCACAAATACCAAACTTAAACTATAGGTCCATTACATAAATAGCGAGGATACATCTAGTGTTTCCACTAGTCACTAAGCGATTCTAATGTTCATTATGATCACTATCATCCCCATCCTCTGGCTCCACTTCTTCCTCATCCCAGACGTCATCTTCCACTAACATATATGGATCTTCATCATCAAGGATCAGGTGCAGTTGGTTGTTTAGATAATGCACCTCATGCTGAAGATCCATCACTACATGTTGGGCCTGTGCAAGTTGCTAGCGTAAGTCCCTCTCCGCATGATCCTACATGGCGCTCATGATGCGGGTCCTATCTCGTTCTGCTTCTCCTGCAGCGGCATGGTTGTTTGTTTTGTTTCGCTGGCGCGTAGCTATGGATGCCTCGGCACAGGCGGCCTCTAGCTGCTCTTGCAGTCCTGCTAGCATTGCTTGATTGCTCTTGCTTCTTTGAGCTGCAGCTCTTTGTTGATCCACTTGCTCCATTTGGGTGTGGAGATTCCCCAAAGCTTCATAGGCTTGATCAGTTTCCCATTGAGCCTCACTTGCTGCCTTCTTGTGCTTGCACACACACTTCTTGAGCTTACATTGTGCGGCTTCAGCCCTCATGAGCTTATCCATGCAAGTGGTATATGGCTCTTGCTAGAAATCCCTGGTGTCCTAACGAGTATAGAACATTTTCATCACTTCAAACATGGCACTCATAGCGGGACTAGAAGTATTTGCCTGCTCATCCTGATCTTGGATCAGTGCATTGTGGTTGTGTTGTTCCCATATTGCTGTGGATAGACCTAGCCATGGAAAAACACCAGCAGCACTGCCAGTAAGTTCATCCCCATGCTGCTGACAGATCTGACTCAATACCTCAAGGAGTTCTTCCTTTAGATTTGGCTTTCCACTCCTACCAGAAGGGTGCTTGAGTACGGGCTGGTATGGTTAGCCGCACTTCATACCATGGTTGTCCCTCTAGGTACTCTTCATTCTAGTGATAGAGGGGCGGTTCATGATACCCTGCAAAGTGCAAGACTCTCCAAAGCAAAGCAGGAGTTCCGAACATCATTAGGAAATTCTCACTTCCAGCTGGTGTTGCCATCTATACCAACAACATATGCAACTCTCATGAGACAAGGTCATAATGGATAAGAGTTACATAACCGAGTAAGAAATCTATAAGGGGAGGAACAATGCAAGTATTAAATAATTATTTATCATGATGCATGCACATTCCGTACGTCCTTACAAACTTAGGAAAAATTATTTCTAACGACATACGCGGTGGCATACATATGTTCTCTCATATATAACGTAACTAGTCGGGCTACACTTTTCGTTGTTAGTGTACCTACACAAGAGTTCCATTTCAGCCCAACCCCATAATTATATATGCAGAATGTAAATCTGGGCTCTAAGTTGTAATCAAAATACTTCCATATATGTATACCCATACATATACTTCCGTATCAAAGCTACCCGATGACAAGTTATTACCCACAATTAAATACGCATCATACACACATGCAAGCATGCATACATAGTCGTACCAAAGCTAGCTCTCCCTGACCGCACGCTCACATCTTGCGGTCATGCCACTCATCAACTTACCTTCTTACCTTGGCGTAGAGGAATTTCATCCATACATTACCATTCAAGTGAGTGGTATCCATACAATAGCACGCCGTATGGATGACAAAAATGAAAACCCCCAAGTTAGTACTCAAATAGCCACCTAAGAGTCTTTAATTGGGCATAAGGAAAGTGATCACTGGCACACTTTAGATTTCAACTCTAGGTTTCAAATACCTATTTATATAGCTATTAGTTGCTAGAAAATGGTTTTGGAAAACAAAAACCTTTGTTTTAAATACACATGTGGCAATTAATGTTGAATCTTGCTCTAATGCCAGCTGTCGCAGAACCGACCAATTTATAAGAGCACAAGTACAATGGTAGCCCGCAAGTGGTGGCACTGTCATACTTGAGCCCATATAAACCTGGTAGTCTATCGAGTACCACGATGGGTCTTGATAAATGGTCCACATACAACCTAGATCATACATGATTCAACATATATGTCACATATTACATAAAGTTCACAGATACATTTCCATCATCAGAGTACGAAATAAAGTTATTACAAAACAAGTTTGATGGATAGTAGCGGAAGCAAACTAAAGTTCAAAAGTAGCATTTGTCAACATAGTTCAAATACAGTGCCAAAACATGATTATGATCCACAAAAGCATGATAGAAGGGTTATTAAAGATGCTTGCCCAAGGCTCACTCCTCATCCATGGCGGGATAGAAGCAATTCTTGCAATACCCATGATAGACGGTGCCATCTGCAATAATGGGAATAAAACCTTAAGTACGAGAAGGTACTCAGCTAGACTTACCCATCATAAACCAGAAATAAATTGACTCCAAGGATTATGCAAGGTTGTATAAGTGGAGGTAGCTTGACAGCATTTTGCATAAAAAGCGATTAACTCAATTATACAATTATACTTTGGTCATCAAGTTAATTATAGATATTTGTCTCTAGATTAGCAACTATCCTGTGCCAAACATGTGGTATATCATTTTAAGAGCATACAATAGTAACCATAGCCAGTGTAGTAATTCCATGTTTATCCGAACCATCATATTCCATAATACAATTACTACGATGTTGGAGCTAGCAAAGGTTCTTACTATCCGGGAGAGACGACGATTCGAATCGATTTCAACCAGCTGGGAATTTATTCCTAACACAAACCTAGGCAGACCAGATCATTATTCACCTTAGGTCACCTTTGGTACAACTCAAGTCCATATTTCGTGGGTTCACCTAGCACCGCACAATCAGGGACAACCAACTGCCAGGCCATTTAGGCCTAGCCTGCCCTTGGGCTCATGTCTGGCTCCCCGCACATCCTTACTACCATCCAAAGTGCACACTCTTACAGAGTGGGGCCTGGCTTGAGTTGAGCTACTTGGCTTCACGGTCGGAATGAGTTATCCGGCCAGCTAAGTGATAGGCATGCGTTCAATCTTGTCAAAAGTTCCAACAATGGTACGGTCCTTGATCGGCACAGACGGGATCACATGATTCAATCTACACATAGACTCTGCCTGACCTCCATTTACATTACCCCATGGTTCTTTTCCATGATAGCAAATATAGCTAACCGTGCTTCGGTTTCCACCTATATCTCGTAGGTGATAGGAAATCACCCGACTTCTACCGGTCTAAGCATGGCTAAGCATATATTTGATCCTAGACCTACATAGGGTTAAAGGTGTATATATTTGTACAAGGTAGTTCCATGCATCAAGTGTTTCCAAACAACTCTTATAACCTAATGCATCAATCATAAAGGACTCAAGTAATATTTCGTAAAACATTGGGAGACTTAGAATGCTCCGGGGCTTGCCTTTCAGAAAAGAGGTGGGGCGGTGGTCTGGGCACTTAGGGAGCTCTTCTGGAGCCTGATCCTCTTCTTCTAGAGTTGTGGCTTGAGGATTCTCCTACTCATCCCCTTCCTCTTCTTCGTTGAATTCAACAACGTTATCTCCTCGGTCGATCCTATATGCATGAATATGGCATAAGATATCGCGAATGCATGTATGATGACACGTATAATATGATAACATGTGATGAATGCATCCTTGTAAGCATTTTCAATAGTATGGTATTAAAGTATTAACAAGTGCATCCTATTTTACTAAGTAGGTGCATATCCCTTCTTTATTACTTAAGCAAACACTTCTGCAATTCATTTACTGAACGATAAAATAGCAGCTACTTATTTTAACCATAACTAGAGTTATATACATCGAAATAATACGATTGTGGACATTCTAGAAAGATTATAAAATTGTCTACAACTTTCTTTTAATACTCTTACTGTGATTCAACAGTTATCTAGGTCAAACAAATCAGTCAAACCAATCTATCCAGAGAACTAACAATTTGGGCAGCAAACTTCTAACAGCCAATACTCTTAAACCCTAAGGCCTGTGACCATGAAAATTTAACATAGGGTATATTAGTAAGTTATCTACAACTTTGTTACTAATAAGTTTTACAGCAAAGATCATTATCAACATGAAATCATACACGCAACCGAAACTCTACATGTAACCATCTATTTGAATTATGAAGCAATAATTAATTAGTTACAAACAATCAATGTCTTCTAAGTGTCACATTTAACACCAACAGTTCATATGCATCACAAGTACCATAGAAAGCATCATGGTCAATCATAATTTAATTACTTAAATACCTTTATTAATTTAATTTGATAATTAGGGAAAATAATAAACATATAGCAAATGTGCACAATAAATTCTCATCAAAGTACAGTAGCTTCTTAGTGATCACAATAGACTACTGTGAAAATTTCATAACATTTGGTCATGTATAACGTCCAATGCAAAAATGACAAGTTAGCAAGGGCTATTTTAGTGAAAATAGTAAACCTATAGAAAAGTGTCAAACAACAAATTATATATTTTTCCTAGCTTCATACTAGTGCCATACTACTGAAATTTTTTTTGCATATCAATATGTTACATATTTTTATCGCTACAATTTTCCCTAGAAAATGCCATTTATTAATAGATAAATAAAAAGATCATATTTAAATCAAGTTTACTGCAAGTTTAATATTTTTTCTAGCTAGAGCATGTCAGCACAAGACCAACAAAATTGGAATCACAATTTTATCATTTTTCTAGCTCAAGATATCTAATTTAGAAGATTGTAAACATTCAAAAAACATTTATCTAAATACATTTTAATCACCAATAAAAATACTAGAAACTATACATATCATAATTTTTATAAAATACTACACTTCCTAAGGAACACAACAAAATTTGGTTCACCAAAAATGGACATCCCTAGCTCAAGATATCATTTTCTAAAGTTAGCTAAAAAATCTGGAAAATAAATACCACTAAACCCTAAGTGCAGTCGCTGACAGAGGGGTCCCACTGGTCAGCGGGGTCCACCCATTAGTGAGCCGAAAGCAGGGCACGGCGGTCCACCGGTGTTATCTCACTGACGGCAAGATCTCTAGTGAAACTAACTACACCAACGTGATCTACACATCAAACCGCATTGAGTGACCTAGGTAGTGGAGGCGCGGACGCACAGGAGCCACCTCGTTGCTGGCCATGGTCGCACGGCGGTGCTGCGCTACGGTACATCGGACGTTGCAAGACACGGAGAGGCTAGGCGAGTAGTGCATAAGCACCACGGTGATGATGCGACCCTATTGCGGCTACCTAGGCTAGGCGAGGTGCTCCGACAAGCTCTGCCTGCATGCGTGGTGGTGAGAGCGGGGTGGCATGGGTCGTCGTGTTCCGCGTCAGCGAAACAACGACTCGTAGTAACATCACGCCAAAAGCTAGCACACATCCTAGCCAAACCCTAACGTGAGGAAGAAGGAGAAATGTGCATGTGAGCCGTACGGCGGTGAGCTCACCGTGGAGGCGGCCATGGAAGCCGTGAGTCTGGTGAGGACAAAAACGGAGAATACGCCCTCACCAAAGCTTATCCGGCCCTGTGGTGGTGTCTAGGAGATGGAGAGGAAGATTGCGCAGCTACTGTAACAACCCAAAAATCCACACACTAAAAATACCAACTGCAAAATTTTTCTTAGAACTTCCATGTGATGATGAGTGTCATGTATAGTAACCCAACCTAAGAAATGCATTAGGTCTAACCCCAACCCAAGTTAACACATAAGCATGGCATGTCATTAGTTAATTGCGTTTATTTAAATTCTAACAAATGAGTGTTGCATACATTGAATGTGATTTGGATTTCCATTTGAGTTATGATATGCTTAACAACTCCAACAAATTAGGTGCACCAATTCGGAATTCAAATTTTAGAACCAAATTCGAATTCAAACAAAAGAGATGAAATGATAAACAAAATAGAAAAAGAAGAGAAAGGATGTAGGCCTCGCAAACTGCCTCGGCCTGCTCGGCCCGCGCCAGCCAGCCAGCCCAACCGGCCTGCCAATCCTTTTTTCGTCTTCCCAGCACGCGCGCGGCCCACGAGCCGGCCCAGCGCGTCGCCCACTCCCACGCACCCGTCTGCCTCGCTCGCAGCCACTAGCCGCTGGACCCCGCATGTCAGCCGCACCCCCATCTACAGTGTCGTCTTCCTCACCTACGCCTCAACCGCCTATGTGACCGACGCCCGACAGCAGTGGCAGGGGTGGGCCAAGGGCGCCCGGGGCATGACCCTGTCCCCTTGCGCTGCGCCCACGCAACCCCACACCACCGTCTGATGCAATGCATCTGCCTCCACCGCACGATGCCATCCACCCTGGGAGGCATGGCGCTCGGCTATAAAGCCAGCCCGCACGCCGCTCACACCCGGCGCCCTAGCTTCTCCCTCAGCCTCCGCCGCCGCTTGGTGGCCCAGCAGCCGCACCACATCGAGAGTAGAGGGCCGAGAAGGAGATCGTGAGAGGAGGATCAGAGCCCCCGCACGCTGCCGAAGTCGCCGGAGCCGAGGGCGACGCCATTATCGTCAACACGATTGCGAATCGACACTGCACGGCACTGCTTTCGGAGCTACACAGCCGCAACTCGACACTGCACCGCCATCCTTTCTTCCACAACACCTACGGTGAGCCCCGGTTCATTCCCTGCTCGCCACTGGACCTTGCTACTCCGGCCATGGCGCTCCACACCATGAGCGTGTAGGCCAAGGCCATTCCCGGCCTCTAGACACACTAGCACAACACACTCACATTGACCATGACCATCCCCAAGCCCTTGGACGCTGTAGGCCTCTGCAGGTTCCCCGGACGCCGTAGCCGAGCACGCATGCCACGCTCGCAACGTCGCCGCCATGACACAGCCACCACTAGAGTACCCGACCACTGGTCCGAGCATCTGACCACCAATCCGAGCGCTCGACCACTGGTCCGAGCACCCGACCACCAGTCCGAGCATCTGACCACCAGTCTGAGCACTCGACCACCGGTCTGAGCACCAGACCACTGGTCCAAGCACCCAACCACCGGTCCGAGCACCGACCGCCGTGGCCAGTACCGCCGGGAGCGCCTGGCGCCTCCTTGACTCGCCCATTACGTTCGCTGAAGCCACGGGTAACTCACGCGCACGCCGTGACCACCCCGCAGGAGCCCATAGTGACCCGCGCGCCTCGCCGTCGTCACCATGTCACTGTGGCCACCGGGAAGACCCTACCGACCACCTAGAAACCGGAAGTCCTGCCCTGAGCCCTGGATGCCCTCACCACGTCCACACGGATCCATAGGAGCCTACACGCCCCACTGTGATGCCCTCCAAGGCCATAGCCACCACACCGACGCCGCCGACATGATTGGAAGGCCGTCCGCCGTGGCCAAAGCCACCGGAGGCCGTGGAGGACCCCTCGACCTACCCAACATGCCCGCTAGAGCATTGTGATGCCCATGCGCACCACAGAGTCAGCCAATGCCGCTGCACCCACGCCATTCCCGCACAAAGGTTGTGCTCGAGCCGCCGTTCGCCATGACCAGTGACTTAGGATGCACCATCCGTCGCCCGAACTCCACCATTGTAGTCGCCATGGCACAGGGAGGCTTTTCCCAACCTCAAATTGGATGCCTGAGCCATTGCGGGAGCTCGCCAGTGAGCACGTCGCTGGCAGGAGCACGCCATGGAAGAAACAGAGGAGAAGGGGCAAGGTGAGCAGCGTAGCCCTGCACCCAGTGCACATGAGCCGAGCCGAGGAGAAATGATGATGGGCTTGGTCCACCATGGACCCTGCCTTAGGACCTTGGACTAGGAGCGCTGGTCCACCGTGAGCCACATGGTGTGAGCCGTGCTATGAGCGAAGCCAATGTGAGCCCACGGCCGTGACGTGGCTGTGCCACAGCACGCCACGTGTTCGGCCCGACCCAAGCCCACCAAGGCCCGTTTGAGACCCGGCACGTATTGACCGTTGACCGATCAATGTTGACCGTTGACCTGGCCCCACATGTCAGCAGCACAGACACGCTGGACCCACACGTCAGATACTGACGTCATGATGACGTCATGAGGGACCCACATGTCTGCGACCCAAGAGCCCCTGGACCCACCTGTCAGCTCGAAACCGAGACGATGACGTCATGCTGACGTCAGCAAGCCACATGGACCAACCACAGCATGACATGTGTCAGCCCAGGATTAATTCAGCCTTTTTGCATTTTTAGAAATAGATTTAAACTTTGGAAATCCATAACTAATTCATATGACATCAGAAAAATATGAAACCAGGACCAAAATTCATCTAAAATCAAGCTCTACGCAATGAACCCATGTTTGAGTGCATTTGGCTCTTTTGAATTTCCATTGCTTCTTTGTGCTATTCTATAGACGTCGCTAACGCGACTATAATGCGAACACCTATGACTCGGAGGAGAACCTGACGGACGAGGACCGTGAGTACCGTGAGAAGAATGGAGATGACTACACTGAAGGTGCCACATCCCACCCAATCTCGTAGCACCTATTATGCATGGCTAATATAGAACTGTTATCGCTTTACTTTACTGCTACAATTATATTATGCTAGGACTTGCATGGTAGTATGCTTGCTTGAAAGCCTTTACCTTGACGCAACCTTACCCCTGCATACCCTGCTATTAGGCTAGATACACGCTTACTGCTATATATTTCATTACTTATACTTCTACTACGCTTATACTACGTGCGTGGTGGAAATTGGTGTTACCTGGACTATGGGGAGAGTGCTGCGTGTGTGACTTGGGTGTGTGGAGGGTGAGGGTTGTGTCGACCAAGTTGGAGAATACGACGAGCCTGGGGCAAGTCTTGCTATGGGATGCTACCTGGGCACCCCTGGAAATGGATACCTGTGGTGGGTAAATGGTATATGAGGTGGACCTAGGTATGAACCTATGATGGGTGGAGCCTAGGATGGAGGTGCTGTGGTGGCACGATGAATGGAAACCCTGATGGAGACATTCTGGCTTAGTCATCCCTAAGGACTTACTAGTACTCAGATTCACCGGGAAGCCTTATGTACCACTCGCCCTATATGGTACGGGACGGCTGGACTACTTGGTAGGATATTGCCACTACTGCTAGGTTGATAGCGGATAGTGTAAGGAGGTACGGAGCGTAGAGGATTTCCCCCACACCCTTTTGAGACTTCATGGAGACCTTGTGGACCCGGCTCATGACTCACAGTTTCAGCCACCCCAGACTTGACTTGGGGTGAACCAGGGCTGAATGGTGGAGTGGCATTATCCTAGGCTAGCAAGCAGCCGGAATTAGCCTAGTTGACGACAGTCAGCGAGGAAGGTGGATCTTGTGGTTATGTAAAACCTCTGCAGAGTGTATGGTTGATCGATCGATACATGTGCCGACTTGTCGGCTATGGACCTTTCCTAGGTTTCGCTTAAACTAGATAGAGAGATGAGTCCTTCTCTTCTTCCCCTGTGAGAGAGTGTCGGTCGTAGCCAGGGGCTATGGGCCTTGAGACAGTGCCGAGAGGGAGTTGGCCTGTCAACTGAGCGATGGTATGGTATGGTGATGGTATGGAGATGGTGGTATGTCGATCCCAGGATCGAAACCTGGCTTGGAAAAGGGAATGGAGTGGAATGTGTGTGGGAATGGTGTTAAAACTTGACAAACTATTACTATTTACTTGATATGCTATTGCATAGGAAACCCCAGCTTTATAGGTTCTTTTGGCTTTGTCCCACTTGCATCCAATTTCCACAAAGCAATGCTCATAGGGATGGGAGTGGCCAGTACAAATCATACTGATAAATTTTGGCACATAGGTTCTGCTGAGGAGTATAGCTCTGAGGAGTTTGACGGATGAGGGGTTCGTGCCTATGCTCGAGTTTGGCGATCTTATCTTCAAGCTATTCTGAATGAATGCTACTATGATTCCGCCAATGCGGCGATGTAATAAATTATGTAATTCCACACTATTTGTACTCTGATATTATCATTGTATGGATGTGATATTCGACTAGAATTTGGGTAATATGATCTACAATGATCTTATTACACTTCGACGCTGTGGATTTCCCTTCACGGAAATTGGGGTCGTTTCAGTTGGTATCAGAGCCATACTTGACCTTAGGATGAAACCCTTAGAAATGGACGATAGAATAGGATGTGAACAACCCTTCTTTCGGTTATATACTGACCCTGCATTTACTTTTATGCAAAGGCTTATCTATTATTGACCTGCTAACACCTGTCCCCTTGAAAAATGTAGATGGCAACGAACGTCGACTAGCCGCCACTAGGACCGCTACCTCTAAACCACGCCAAGCTTACCTTTGACCTACGTGAGCTTAGGGGTTTTGCACAGACCCTCTGCTGAGTTCTTGTCACGTTAGGTGTCCCCAATGAGCTTGTCAAGGTCACCTGCACCGGGAAGCCAGCTAAGGAAGGAGGAATCGAGGGACTGAATGTCACCTCAGTGGAGTTCCCAGCTAGCACTACCTTACCTTCTGTCCCAGCTTTCACCGAGTTGACTATAGAGGACACAGTCGAGGAGGGACTGCGAGCTATCTCACACAAGGCACTTCGCAGAGTGATGAGGGGCCACTACGAGCACCTGAAGATGACAGAGTTCCGTCTACTTCCCCAGGCCCTCGACCTCAGCCTTACCCCCAGTGAGCAGAGTTTCGTAGCAGGCAGAGTTATCCTTGCCAAGGAGGATAGATGCCTTTGTGTCTCAGCCATTCACCTACTGGAGCAGAATAGGTACGTGACCCAGCTGGAGCAGAGGAGACGTCAGGACCAGGCCCTCCGGTGGGAGTACCAGGAGCGAGACTCGCAGGGAGCATAGGAGCGAGCTAGTCTATTGGAGGCAGTTGCCAAGTTGCAGGACGAGCTCAACTGTCGTGAGGAGGACCATAGAGCTAAGGTCGCTGACTTACAGGACAAAGCAGTCGACCTAGGGAATAAGAACTGCTACCTCGACAGCAAGGTCTTGGAGTTGCAGAGTGAGTTGGATGACAAGAAGGCTGAGTTCAACTATAGAGGAGACAGAGAGAGATCCAAGGGGATTGATATGCTGAAGATCCAATCTCGGAACAAGACCCTGACTCAGGAGCTGGAGGAGTTCAGGAAGAAGGCTGTTCACAACTAGGGTCACCTGATCGAGGCACTCAGGTAGACCGAGTACCTACAGGACAAGTGTGAGAGAACCTGGCTGGCTTGGCAGAAGTCTAACAGGAAGCGCCTTAGGGAGATGAAGGGTATGTGGGATTAGCTACCTAAGGAGGTTCGCAGCAAGATGAAGCCTAGGATAGAGGAGTTTGAGTTAGCCCTAACTCGCCTCAACCTAGACGCCTGCCCTACCCTACCTAGAGCCAAGCCTACTGAGGAGCTCGTTGAGGCCTTGAAGTATGTGTCCCGACTTCATAAGTCTAACAAGGAGATCGAGATCGAGAACAGTCGTATCCCAGCTGCAGTGTACGAGTTAGAGTAGATGACCCTGCGTGGTCATGAGTCATGTCAGTAGCTTCCATAAGTTGTACCCCATGATGTACCCCTTATGAGATGTATTATGAGACACTATGAGCAGAACGATTCTCGCATGTCTTCAAGTGTAGCTATTGGAGATGATGCTATGTAATAACAACCATGTAATGAATGTTCCAGATCTTATTGCATCTTTATGAATCTTATTGCTTCCTTTGTAATGAGTGTTGGATAGCACAAATGTTTTTCTTTAAATCATCAAAATCATGTAATCATATTGAATTATAAGCACTTATGGCACAAGCACTAAACTCTCTATGATCCATGTTGTAGATGCCGAACCGCCGTTCTAATCGCCTAATGAATCGAGGACGTGCGCCCACCCCTGAACCAGTTGAACCCAATGGGGGACGTGGTGGCAACAACCATGGTTGTGGCCATGGCCGTGGATGTGGAGGGATACCTTTCCACCTAGAGAATACTCCGCCGCCTAAGGAGAACATTCCTCCACCACCACCACCGAACCTGGTAGAAGTGATGGCACAACATACCCAGCTTCTTGCAGCTCTTGTTGAAGGAGCAAACCATCGCCAGGGAGGTCAGCAGAACGACTTCCAAAGGAAGCTAGAGGGATTTCTGAAGCTAAGGCCACCTACCTATGATGGCACCGACCCTGACCCGCTTGTAGCCGATGACTAGCTCAAGGAAATGGAGAAGAAGCTTGACCTCACTACTTTCACCAATGATGAGTGTGTTGGAGCTGCCACACACCAGCTCACGGGTGCAGCACGTGCCTGGTGGGATAGTTTCAGTGACTCCCATGAGGACCCTGCCCACATCTCGTGGGATGAGTTCACTGAAGCATTCACTGAGTATCACATTCCCAAGGGTATCATGGAGGCCAAAGCCGAGGAGTTCTGCAACATCAAGATGGGAAAAGACAGGGTGACTGAGTACACTACTCGTTTCACCAACCTTCTGCGCTATGCACCTTCTTATGTTGTGAACTCTAAGAGGGAGAAGCTGTACTATTACCGCAAGGGACTTAACCTGCACATCAAGCTGAAGTTTGGCGGTATTGAGAGCAACACATTGCGTGCTTTGGTGGATCGCTGCATCCAGATTGAGAAGGACCATGCTGAAGCTGGAGAAGAGTACAAGGATAGGAAATGTAAGCCTGAGGAGTCTCTCTGTGGTCGTGATTGTAAGAGGTTCCGCAGAGATGCACCATCTAGGGAACGCTCTCGCCATAACAGGGATGACAACCCTAGATCGAGTAGGGGAAGTGGAGGCTACACCACCAAATACTCCCGCCCTGCTCAAGATCGTTACACCCGGGACCGTTATGCTCAGGACTGCTACAGTCAGGACCGTTTCAACCATCCCCGCACAGTGAATGAACGCCCAGCACAGAACTGCTCCGCACCAAGCACTGGAAACTGGAAGGCACCCGCGTCAACTCCTACAAGTGGTACGCCTTTCACCTGTTTGCTTGTGGCCAACCAGGTCACAAAGCCGCTGAGTGCCCTTAGAACTCAGCTGCACAGAAGTCTCAGTTCAAGGGATTAGCTACTCATGGATGTCTCAACCATCTGGACGCTGAGGAAGTACAAGCTGCCCCTGACGTTGTGTATGGTATGTTTTTAGTTAATGGCAATACTATGTCAGTTCTATTTGACTCTGGAGCAACTTGTTCTTACATATCATCCAAGTTTGCATGAGATCATGACCTATCTGTAACCCCACGTGAAGAGCCTATCATCACCAGCTCACCTTTAGGAGACCTAAAGTGCACCCACATCTGTAAGGGAGTGAGTTTTACCATTGAGGGTCTTATCTTTAGAGCCAACCTAACCCTGTTACCTTCCACTAACCTAGATGTCATCTTAGGTATGGATTGGTTAACCATTCACTGTGGTATCATATCATGTTCACCTAGATATGTCCAAGTGACCCACCCATAAGGCCAAGTCGTTAGATGTGAACCCTAGTCTAGAAAGTCCACCTCTATCCTATGTGCCCTTAAAGCAAGTTCAGAATCACGAAAAGAGGAGAAGACAGTTCATGATGTGCCAGTAGTCAGAGACTATCTCGATGTATTCCCTGAAGAATTATTGGGTATGCCACTAGACCGTGATGTCGAGTTCATCATTGATCTGTTACTAGGAACGGGACCCATTGCCAAGAGACCCTATTGCATGTCAGTTGATGAACTGACTGAGCTCAAGAAATAGCTTGATGAGCTCATCTCGAAGGGATATATCAGGCCCAGTGCTTCACCCTGGGGATCCCCTGTTCTGTTTGTCAAGAAGAAGGATGGCTCAATGAGAATGTGCATTGATTACCGGAACTTGAACGCAGTCACCATCAAGAACAAGTACCCCCTGCCAAGAATTGATGATCTGCTGGATTAGCTTCGAGGTGCAAAGTATTTCTCCAAGATTGATCTCAGATCAGGCTATCATCAGATGAAGATTCAAGAAAGTGATATTCCGAAGACAACTTTTGTGACCAGGTATGGGCAGTTTGAGTTCACTGTGGTATCCTTTGGACTCACAAATGCTCCCGCATATTTCATGAACATGATGAATAAAGTTTTCATGGATGAACTAGATAAGTTCATGGTGGTATTCATTGATGACATCCTTGTCTATTCACCCACCGCCGAAGAGCATGAACATCATCTTAGAACCATGCTTGAGAAACTAGCCCAACATCAGCTATACACAAAGTTCAGTAAATGTGAGTTTTGGCTATAGGAAGTTGCCTTCTTAGGCCACATACTATCAGCTGAGGGTGTCGCAGTTGATCCAACCAAGATTGAAGCTATGAAAGAATGGGATCAACCCCGCAATGTGATAGAAGTCAGAAGTTTCTTAGGATTGGCTGGATATTATCGCCAATTCATTAAGAACTTCTCCAAGATAGCCCATCCAATGACCAACCTTCTGAAGAAGACTAAGGAGTTTGAATGGACGCCCGCATGCGAGCAAAGCTTCCAGGAACTGAAACTGAAGCTTACCACAACTCTTGTGCTATCATTGCCTGATATCAGCAAAGATTTCATAGTCTATTGTGATGCATCTCGTCAAGGACTCGGTTGTGTGTTGATGCAAGATGGAAGAGTGATAGCTTATGCTTCTCGACAGTTGAAAGAATATGAGAACCGTTACCCAACCCATGATCTGGAGTTAGCAGCAGTTGTGCATGCCTTGAAGATCTGGAGACACTACTTGATAGGCAACAAGTGTGATATCTATATAGATCACAAGAGCATGAAGTACTTTTTCACTCAGGAAGATCTAAATATGAGGCAACGCCGATGGCTAGAGTTGATCAAGGACTATGACCTAGAAATTCACTATCATCCAGGAAAAGCTAACGTAGTCGTCGATGCTCTTAGTCACAAGAGTTACTATCACGCCTTGATCACTGAATCCGTACCACATGAGCTCAAAGAAGAGATTGATGATTTCCAACTTGAGATACTATCGCATGACTTGTTGAGGGTGTGTGGAGGGTGAGGGTTGTGTCGACCAAGTTGGAGAATATGACGAGCCTGGGGCAAGTCTTGCTATGGGATGCTACCTAGGCACCCCTGGAAATGGATACCTGTGGTGGGTAAATGGTATATGAGGTGGACCTAGGTGTGAACCTATGATGGGTGGAGCCCGGGATGGAGGTGCTATGGTGGCACGATGAATGGAAACCCTGATGGAGACATTCTGGCTTGGTCATCCCTAAGGACTTACTAGTACTCAGATGCACCGGAAAGCCTTATGTACCACTCGCCCTATATGGTGCGGGACGGCTGGACTACTTGGTAGGATATTGCCACTACTGCTAGGTTGATAGCGGATAGTGTAAGGAGGTATGGGGCGCGGAGGATTTCCCCCACACCCTTCCGAGACTTCATGGAGACCTTGTGGACCCGGCTCATGACTCAAAGTTTCAACCACCCTAGACTTGACTTGGGGTGAACCAGGGCTAAATGGTAGAGTGGCATTATCCTAGGCTAGCAAGCAGCCGAAATCAGCCTAGTTGACGACGGTCAGCGCGGAAGGCGGATCTTGTGGTTATGTAAAACCTCTGCAGAGTGTATGGTTGATCGATCAATACATGTGCCGACTTGTCGGCTATGGACCTTTCCTGGGTTTCGCTTAAACTAGATAGAGAGATGAGTCCTTCTCTTCTTCCCCCGTGAGAGAGTGTCGGTCATAGCCAGGGGCTACGGGCCTTGAGACAGTGCTGAGAGGGAGTTGGCCTGTCGACTGAGCGATGGTATGGTATGGTGATGGTATGGAGATGGTGGTATGTCGATCCCAGGATCGAAACCTGGCTCGGAAAAGGGAATGGAGTGGAATGTGTGTGGGAATGGTGTTAAAACTTGACAAACTATTACTATTTACTTGATATACTATTGCATAGGAAACCCCAGCTTTATAGGTTCTTTTGGCTTTGTCCCACTTGCATCCAATTTCCACAAAGCAATGCTCATAGGGATGGGAGTGGCCAGTACAAATCGTACTGATAAATTTTGGCACACAGGTTCTGCTGAGGAGTCTAGCTCCGAGGAGTTTGACGGATGAGGGGTTTGTGCCTACGCTCGAGTTTGGCGATCTTATCTTCAAGCTGTTCTGAATGAATGCTACTATGATTCCGCCAATGCGATGATGTAATAAATTATGTAATTCCGCACTATTTGTACTCTGATATTATCGTTGTATGGATGTGATATTCGACTGGAATTTAGGTAATATGATCTACAACGATCTTATTACACTTCGACGCTGTGGATTTCCCTTCGCGGAAATTGGGGTCGTTTCAGCTACTAGCAAGACAGAGACAGCGACGGTGTGGTGGCGTGGGCGCTAGGCTATGGCGGAGCGGTGTGGCTGTGCATCGGTGCTGGTGCTTCCGCGATGAGAGGAAGAGCGAGCAGCCGAGAGTGAGGGAGCGAGTGGCAGTAAGTCGAACTGAAGCGCATGGCTTGCAGATAATAGGCACCAGTGCTCCACGGCAAGGGCCCGTCGTCGGCCAGCGGTGGCCACGTGGCAGCCAGCTTCTACGCCCAGTCAGCCAGCTCGGCACGACACAGCTCGACCATCAGATGCGACGCTTGAGCCTGAGAGCGCATGTTGATGACATTCATACTCCTAATCCGTGGACCATTAGCGCAAACTTCCTAAACCAAAGTTGAAGCCCTATATACCATCTACAATTCCTCTTTTAAGATCAAGGTCTAATCCCCAAAGAATGAGGAGTAAAATCATCCCAAAGTCGAGCCAATCAAACTGAAAATCGGTATTGACTTTGAAAAATTATAAGTGTTGAAAAATAGTGAAATGCTAATTTTTGTGAGCCCATTTCAAGCATGTTTCATATATTTCAATCACATGTTTCACATGTAAAAGCTTATATATGAATGCTTGATGCTTATGCTCATGCAATGCAAGTCAAATTATGGAAGCCTACCACCTAGGGTGTTACAATACCTGTCGTCGCCACTTTGGGTGGTATTGTCTTGTCTATGCAGCGTGGCATAGGGATGGCATCTGACCAGACTGAGGTGACTACTATCCCCTTGGTCCTTGCGAGGCCAGTGTGGCATGCTTGTTCATGTCGGAGTAGGCATGCTTGGTTGGGCTCGACCTCTCTCTGTTACTTCTAGGGGTTATGATGGGGGAGAGGTCATGAGCGAGGGAGAGGTCGTGGCTGACCTCGTCCTTAGCATCTGGCCTAGTTTGCCTAGCTTAGCTAGGCTTTGATCATTCGAGCCTTCCCTACCTAATGTGTTATGGGCCACTTGGCCTGCTAACTAATCGATGCCTTGAGACACCACGGGGTTATAACCCTGAAAGTAGCCCTCGAGCATTTTTATGATCACAAAGTGACCGTGAAAATGATGAGATGCGTGTGCGTTGAGCATGGGTTGTAGTCATAGCTTATTCGAGCTTCGTCGCTCGATCCCTTATGGGTTGGTGCATCTAATGCTACATTCTGCCTCGTTAGGACGCCCTAGCAATGCGGTACATGACTGTTGAGCCTTGCCATGTTAGTGTGCCATGTTTCAAAGTTCTTGACCCAGGCAGGACTGAGCGGTCTCGTCGATGCTATACCAACCCTGTCTTTGAGGGGGTCTCGATTTCCCTGACCTCACATGGGCATCTGACTTTGGTTGTGACCTCCCGTGGTTTGCCACATGGCGCGGGGGTCTCTGGCTGTTTGGTCCGTTCCTAGCCTATAAATGGGGTAATTTCTGCCGTTTGAGCCACTCATGGCTGTAACTTCAAATCGCTCCCTACTTCCCTATTGAGAGTGTGGTAATGGGAGAGAGGTTAGGAGAGAACCGTGAGGTCCCAAGCATGTGACCTGCTAAGGGTCGCTTTCTTCCGCCCCTTCTAACAGCTGGTGCTAGAAGGAGATTTGTGGGTGAGGGGGAATGAGTTAGTAGGTAGGTCCTTCTTGCTGATGATGCGAGGAAATGCTTCCTCGACCTCTGTGCATGCGGTCGTGAGGCTTTTTGCCAATGCACTTTGGCTCATAGGTCTTGGACCTTTTGTTTTTTCCACGTGACTGAGCCGTGATCATGCTTTGGGCTCCACATTGTGCGTCACCCTGGCCATTTGCTTCATCAATCTCTCCCAGAAAGGTTGCAGACCTCCAATGGTTTATGAGTCTCTAGAGCTGGCCTTAGATCTAATACTTGGGACGCAAAGAGGAGTTAGTCGAGGCTTGGCCCTGACTTCTTTCAGGATCATGGGGACCCAACTATGTTCTTCCCTGACATCCATGCTGACCTTGAGAGTTCATGTTGACTTATTAAAGGTGGGTTTGGTTTCACCCCATGCAGGGAGAGGCATGTCCACCGTAACCATGCGGTCAGAGCGATGCGCCTCATCGGGGTCGATGGGTAATTCGACTGAGACCCGATATTCTCCTCAATTGACATGGAGTTCGGCTATGCCTCATCGGTAGACGTCCCATAAATCATCAGCCATCAATCATGTTGGTCCCCAACCACCTCCATAGTAGCCAGAGGGCAAGATGCCTCCCCCAGAGGGGGTAAACTTGAGAGACTTCGAAGTGGATGACTCAAACATAGCGAGAGATGGTCGTGTGACTCCGCACCACCGATTAGAGCCATGGGGGCCCATCTCCTCCCTACCACCGATGCTTAGGCCCACATCATAGGTAAGGGCTTCCCTTGTTTTGATGTTTGGATGGATGCCTACTACCTCTAACCTTCATGTCGTATTGTTGCCAGCATTGGAGGAGCAGCTGGTAACTTCTCATGATGAAGAGGAGGCAACTCACCTCTGGGGGTTCATCGTAGCAGAGGACCACAAATGGGCAGTGGTAGAAGGAATTCGGCTAGGGGCCAGTGTTGCTCTTGCCACCATGTAGCTGTGAACCGAGATGAACCATCATCGGGTGACGCCTGGGTTCCTAGAGCACACCGGGCAGGAGGAGCGAACAACGTGGGTCAATGACTTCACCACTGCTATAGACACCATTGTTGCCACCCTGGATGTGGAGGAGATCCTCTATCGTGGTGGCTAAGAGCTCTGAGGTGTTCTCGGGGTCTTTAACAATATTAAGTGGAAATAGTTCCTTTTGGTTCATGTTCCTTGATTTTGCTTCTTTTGCGTGTCGACGTCTTGTCATGACTACCATTGGTCTAATCGCTCGAATGCCATAGCCGTGTAGCCCTGCCCAGGGATCGACCCATGGAGTTTGGCTCAGTGTGACCCCATTTTCATGACCCAAGTATCTATAGAATAGGCTAGGTGGCATCGCGCCTTTGTTTGATTTTCTTCGAGTTGCGTGGATACATTCTTTTCCTTACTTTCGTTCGGGCATGAGGCCGAGTGATGCCGACACTAGAGGAATATGTGTTCTTATAAGCAACGTGCCCAATGCCTGCATATGACACTAGTTTCGAGCTTCCAGTGTGCGATGATCCATGTGTAAGGTGTTGTTACTATGGTAAGCATATTTTTGGGTTCTGTGTGTGTATGGTGGTCAATCGACACATTCGCTTTGTCATTTTGCCATTTTCTCACTTTCTTCTAGTCCAAGTTAGGAATGTATGCTATCCCCCTTAGTCTTGCACATGCGGGTGTGCGTTCTAGCCTGGGGATTGGCCTATGAGGCAAAGAGGTACGTGTCCCACTCGTGCATCTAGGTGTCACGGAAGGGTCACAGATCTAGTGCGGTGCAAGGAAAGGAGCGAGCGACTATAGTTTTCTTTTCCTTTCAGTCCTCCTTGAGCGAACGGGTTCCCTGCTTCCTTTTAGACTCGTGTGCGATCAACAAATCAAGGCTCAGGTCACTGGTTCGTCAAGGTCAGGAGCGTGATCAAAGAGTTCTCAAAATGAGGGGGTCACTGGGACGGTGACAAGTAGTGCTACACCATGGATTGTTGGTGTGTGACTACGTGAGCTATCCTTGTGAGCTAGGCCAAATCGCTCGGTGGCTTGGACATTGTTAGGGTGGAATGTACAGACATCATGTTCCCTGGTTGGCTCTAAGTTTTCCGGGACTACAGGTGATCCTACACATGTATGTGGACAAGCTTGGGTAGGGAGGCTAAGGTCAAAGTGGATGTGACTAATCGATGTACCAAAAGCTATTGTGAGATGGCTGTCATTGCTCAGAGTGTGGCGAGCCCCTGAGCGTCTACTCATGATGGAGTTGTTGTGGTCCCTGGGCCACGAGTCATAGTCAGTGTGGATCGACCTCTCAGCTCGCTTTGGGTTGACCTTTGCTGGTTCGACATCCTTGGTGGGCCTACGAGCCCTCGAGGGTGTTTTCTTTGAATTTGGCCCGCTATGGATTCTAGTTAGTAGGGTTTCGTGCATTCTAATGCTTGAGCCTTCGTGGCGCGTTGACATTGCAATCATCACGTCCCCACCTCTAGGTGTAGTTGCCACTCTCGACGAGGGGCTAGCGCAACCTGTCGCTGTGGAAGTGGGATCTTAGTGCAAGGCAATTCGGTCTACTCGACATGGCATGCAGTGCGCTTAGGGAGCTCGCTTCCTCGGATGCACGTGCCTCCAAGTGATAGTTGACAGTCCGCTGAGGCATGATGGGTGGTTTGTCCACCAACTAGGGCTGGGTTCTTATTCTAGGCTTGGCCTTGCAGGGGGTGGCACCGGATAACCACCTGATCAATAACGATGACGCCGCATGGTGGTGGGTGATTTCGTTGTTCATGCATGTCCTGATGCACTGTGCTTCGCTGGTTATGGATGCACTAGTTGGGGCATGGTTCTGCTATAGGGCCCATGCTTCCCACGTGGTTGGTCTAGACGGGGTGGAAGCTGGTGATGGGTGCTGACACATTAGTGCGGATAACCTCATGGTTTCCCAAAAGGACGTGGCTGGTTGAGGCCATTCCCTAGGTGAGTTCATCATGAGCCATGGACTTCTAGCCTCCTGGGTGGAAGGCCTAGCCATGGTTGGTGATGAGTGAGGGTATAGGCTCCCCTATGTATGTGTACTCTGGGATGCTACCATTGAAGGTAGTTCTAAGAGTGCGTTCGCTATAGACCATGGGGTCTAGATCCTCAGAGCAGAGGTCTGGGATGCTGCTATAGGCGGACATGGGTGCTGGCCCTCCGGCACCAGTGAACTCATAGTTTTCATAGCGGATGTGGCCACCATGGGTCATTCCGCCAGTGAGTCCACCAACGATGTGAGGAGTCATTGCTTCCTTCTTAACAACGAGAGTGCGCGACTGTCCCTTAGCTGGTGTGCCAACTGTCGGTGTTTCATAAACTAGACAAGTAAACTTATATGATTGCCACGCTGCTCTAGGAAGACAATTGTAGCATCCAAAAGATACGAGGATTTATACTAGTTTAGGCTAGAGCCCTACATCCAGTCTCAAAGATGATCGAGTGCATGTTCCTCACTTGAATGCTCTAAAGTTCATACAATGGGGTGTGCAAGAATGGTGGAAGAGGTAGAAGAACCTAGGCTAGGTGATGGGTAGCCTAAAGAGAAGCTTCATGAGCCCTGCTATGATGGAGAATAAGTGAATGAGTAGGGCACTCAGAATGTCTAGAAAGGGTGCCCTAGCTGCCCTTATATAGAGTTTGGGGTTAGGGCACATACAAAGCAATAGGTTCTCCCGACCGAAGGGTCATGAGCCTGAGGGAGGTCTGAGCTAACTTGGCTTGCAAGCTATGCTGACTTGCGAGGTGCGTCCACGCATGGCTGTCATCATGGTCTTGTGGACACATCATAGCATGGTGTGGCGTGGTGCTACTATGCTTGCCATGGTAGCACTGTAGGCACGATGGTAGTTCGCCAGCCGTCCTGTGCGACGTGGTCTTCGTCGTGGTCTTCATCACTGTCTCTTGGTTTCCTACGGCGTCGTACAGGAGTTGGTGGCCACCCCTAGGTCATTGGTTGTCTTGTTGTCTTGAGGAGCAAGGGACCATGATCCCCATCGTTGGGATCATGGTTCCCGCCAGCCTAGATGGCCTTCGAGTCGAGGCCCTAGTCGTGGCTCCCATCCTATATTGGGTAGGATCGTACTCTTCTTTCATCAGACCGTATCTGGCCGGTGGTCATCATACTTGTCATCACTGCTTTGGGAGGTATTGTCTTGTTTATGCAGCATGGCATAGGGATGGCGTCTGACCAGGCCAAGGTGGCTGTTGTCCCCTCTGTCCTTGCGGGGCCAGTGCAGCGTGCTTGTTCCTATCAGAGCAGGCATGCCTGGTTGGGCTTGACCTCTCTCTGTTCCTTCTAGGTGTCATGATGGGGGAGAGGTTGTGCGCCATTCTAGCGCCATGTAGCTAAGGCATGAGGGAGGTGTCATGGCTGACCCGTCATTAGCATCTGGCCTGGTTCACCTGGCTTAGCTGGGCCTCGGTCGTTTGGGCCTTCGCTAACTGATGTGTTATGGGCTACTCGGCCTGCTAACTAATCGGTGCCTTGAGATACCCGGGGTTATAACCTCGACAAGCTATCTTTATTTCTCTTTTTCTTTTCTTTTCTTATGCTCTTAGCATGGATCTTTTTCTACTCATGCGCTTTGGCATGGATTTTTTTTATAGCCCATATTTTTTTGGCGAATGAATACTTTAGAGAGAGACTCATGACATGTGAATGGAGTATTTTTATTTCATGGATGGATGCCATGTTTTTGCATAACTGTCAATGTAAGAGTCAGCATATTATTTCTGGGTGTACGTGAATCTTGATCATGGGTGTATGACGAGGATCTCTGAAGGGTCCCAACAATTTAACAAAGCTCAATATGATAACAAGTAGCATATGACTAAGGCATTTGCATTGTATAATGTCATATGGTCTTGGTAGGAATTATCATTATTGAGGAACTTTTTCTTTTAGTATTTAAAAAAAACTCCGGATGTCAAGTTTCTCTTAGAATAAGTTCATAGCAAATTCTATTCTACCACACCATAACTTGCAACAACTTAGAAAAGGATCATGTGTTTGCAACCCATAAGTTTTAAGTTTTAGGATGAGACATTTTTAGCCAACAAACTTAAATCTTGTGGAATACTAAGTTATAAACTAGGCATATATGAATTATAAGGCAAATCAACTATTCATCATTTCAACAAGGAGGAACTAAACATTCTTACTACACATATGTGGAATGGAATAGATATTTTTGTTCTTTTTATCATATTTCATTTTTTAATTTAAAACAAGATAATAAATAAATGCAAGATACTAGGTACCTCTAGGGGTCCTCCCAAGCTAGCTCAAGGCCTACGATCCAAGGCAGTGCCCCTATGACCGCCAGTAGGCCATCCATTGACTGTGCTATTGTTTCAGCATGGAGTTAATTTGTGCCATCTATTGGTCTGCCTGCTGCTGCCACTGTGTTGCATCCTGCACATGTGTATTTAACGTATTTTGAATCTCACCTATGCGGATGTCGATGGCTCTAACCTAGTGTTTGATCTCATCAAGCTCACGATGGACTGAGAAAGACGATCGAGGCTGGACCGGTTGTGGTAGTCCCTTGGAGTCGAATGAGTGGTCTGGCTGCCATTAGCTAGCCTACTTCGTGTTGTCTGCACTCTGCCATCCTGCTCACCCATCTTCCTATGGTTGTGGGGTATGATCTAAGCCTTGCTGAAACCTGGGTGTGAACCCAGGTGTCTGCTCAACTAGGAACCATCCCGCGTGGAATGTCAATGGCATAGCTAGGGGTGTGTGGTGGTTGTGGCTACTGTAAGCTGCCTGCTTCGTTCGTAGCCCTACTCTATGTCATCCTGCTAGAAATATAACTCTTGCGCGCTTCCTCTTGTGCAACAAGAGGGAAGGTTAACTCCTGGTGCTTATACAAATGAAGTTTTGGGTTAGGTAATGGGAACTCATTTGTATACGCGGGGAAGTAAAACACAAGATTTCTAGAGTTATCATGCTTCAAATGATGTCCTTGAACTAAGTAGTGCTCATCAATAACAGTGCATGGAGTTGAAATATAAACTATGTCTTGTCCATCCAACGCACCAATTTGTGAAGCAATAAGTGTAACAAGAGATGTGCATGAAACATAAGTGGATGCCTTGAATGTTTCTAACCAATGTTTAACCATGGCCATTATAGGAGCAACTTTGATCTTTTTAACTATGGCATAGAGCAGTTTTAATTCATCATTGCAAACACATCTAATATCTTGGCTAGGAAATAAAGTCATAGCAATCCAATGATGCATGAACCTCAGAGTAGGATGTTGAATATGTGCATTACGATGTGAAAACTTGCCAACTAAAGCTTGACCCAAAATTTCTCCCCAAAATCTATGATGATTAAAACCTCTGAGGGAGTGATCGAGGTTAGTTGAGCATTTACTATGGAAGCCTAAGTGAGAACTAAGATCTTTCCATGTAAGAAAATGTTCTTCTTCAAAAAGACACAAAGTGATCCCATTCTCAACTTCTTGCAAGGATCATAGAATTTTGATAGTTAGGAGGTGAGAACCTTCCTCCTCGACAGGAGAAACGTTCTTGCACCCAACAACTTTCTATACAATGATGAATTTAGCATCCATACCAATTTTCTCGAGGAGGTTCGGGTCATACACCGGAGTGTGAACAAACTCTTGGTCCTTGATGAGGGTGTACGCTTGTAGCTCCTAGGGTCCTTCCAAGTTGAGGTAGGGCGCATCATCCTCCACCTCCATCAGCTCCCCCTATGCTTTTGTTGGCGTAGTTTCTTCATCCTCATGCCTCGGGCTCTTGGAATGTTCGGCGGAGTAGTGTGCGCTCGAGCTACCATGGGAGCGACTTGATCTTGCTCCCATGGCCTTCTTGAGTGCACCAGAAAGCTTCCTGCCAAACTTGCCCATGGCGACAAAAACAATAACACAAGAAAACAAGCTCGAGAGCGTGGTTATGTTAGCGAAAATAAAACGAGTGACCCGTGAGCTTGCTTGTGTGGACTTGAGCTAGAAAATTTTTGCAGAGTTTCCTTGCACTCAAGCTTTTGTGGAAAATTTTTGCAAGAGTGACGGAGCAAATTTTTGAGAGAGTGGGAGAGAGTGGAGAGTGGAGTGTGAGTGAGGAGCTCACACCCCAGCCTCCTACTTATAAATGGGCACCAAACAGTCGAGAGAGGGGGAAGATCAATGGCTAGGAGCCATTGGAGGAAGATGGGCGTGCCTACCAGGTGGGGGGTGCAGCTGCACTATAGGTGGGCCTGCTCATCCTCCCCTTTGGCTGTTTGCTCCCAACGGCTAAGTGGGGACTAGCCATTGGGGATTGGCTCAATTTGAACTCAAAAATTTGCTCAAAAAGATTTTCCACATAATTTTATTATAGTTTTGAGTTTTTATCAATCTTTGAGTTTTAAATTTTTTAGGATAACTACCGATTTATCTTCGGCAAGGGCTCAACGTTTATAGTCCATTGGGCAAGACTTTTCTTCCTCTAGTTTTCTATAGCACATGAACATTTTTGTGGAAATTCTCGGGTTGCCTCGGGATTTTCCCTGAATGATTGATAGGAATGGCGGCAGCAATTTGAGCTATTTGTGTTTCTATCATTTTATTAAAGCTCATTTGATACTTAACAGAGGAAGTCAAATTTTCAATTTTAGAATTTATATTTTCAAGAATTTTGTTGTTAGAGATGAGCTTTTTAGTAAGATTTTCATTAATTTTTGCTTGCCCTAACACTAGGTCTTTCAAGGAGGGTTGATTTGAGTTATAATTTGAATTGAAATTCGCATTAGTACCTCCTTGGAAGCGCGATTGATTATTACTTCCTTGGAATGGTGGATGTGACTGATTGTTCCACCCATTATTTCCTTGTGGATGGGACCCATTTGTTGATGTATGCAGCGTCTTCATGGGTCTCAGGGCAGTCGTTCCCCGAATGTCCAACATCACCACAAACCTCGCATGTCATATGCGAGTCTATGGCTTGGACGATGCCCTTCAATGCTTCTTTTTCATGGGCATGCTTGTCCAATCTTCTTATTAGGAGGTCGAGTTTTGTGGCAAGCATATCCATCTCCTTTACGGTATGCATGCCTTTTTGTTTATTTTGGAGCTTCTTTTCGCTCCACCCTTGGTTTGACACCATCTTTTCGATGAGAGCCATAGCTCCATTTATGGTGAGCGAGAGGAAGGCCCCTCCAGCAGCAGCATCTATGTGTCCTCTTGATATGGGGGTTAACCCATTGTAGAGGTTTTGGAGGATTAGCCAATTCTCCATCCCATGGTGCTGGCAGGAAAGGATGTACTCTTGCAGCCTCTCTCACGCCTCGGGGATGGCCTCCATTGAATTCTGCTACAAAATTGGAAATTCTTCCCCATAGGGCATTGGTTTTGCCCATGGGGAAGAACTTAGCAAGGAATGCCGTTGAGCACTTGGCCCACGTATTGACAACTTCCTGGTCCTTGTAGAACCATTGTTTTGCCTTCCATAGAAGGGAGAAGGGAAACAGACAGAGTCTGATGATCTTCGGTGCAACATCCTTCAAAATGATGGTGTCGCATAGCTCTAGGAAGTGTTGGAGATATGCATTTGTGTCCTCACTAGGCAAACCAATGGGTTTGCCTACATCATCGTGATCAGGCCCATCTTGAGTGTGAAGTTCTTGTTGGCCGTGTCGATAGCAGGCCCAATAGGCATGTTGGCGATAGTGGGAACAGAGAACTCACGGAGTATCTTCTGGGCCATCGAGTTGTTTGTTGATGGTGCGATGGTTACAGGTTCAATTGCCGGTGTAGTGGCAAAAGAAGAAGCAGTACAGGACCGGTTCTTCCTTAGGAGTGCATTTGAGTTCTCTAGGCAGTTTTTTGGCAAGATGAAACTAGTCATACACTATACTGTTTGCATCCACAACAGGAGAAAACAAGCAAGATTAGCCTACATAAGCAATGGCTACTATACATGCATATTATCATGGACAAGTCCTACTAAATTCTTTTAACCAGTGCCTTCCCCGACAACGGTGCCAAAAATGCTTGTTGGCATTTCTTAGCATCACTACTAGGATTTGTATTTCTAGGCAATGACACCAGAAACACCTTGATGGTATTTCTTAATGTTTACAGAAGTAATCCGCAAGCGCACGGAATTACCATTGGAGCATTTACCTAGAAGTATTCAGGGTATTGCTAATTTATATTTTCCCAAAGGAAGGCATGGTATAAAAGTATCTAGTATGGATATGAACAAGATGACATGCTTGTATAATGAACCAAGGCCCATAACAGGGGTAAACATGATATGGTTCAAGATAGTGTGACACACACACAAGTGAATCTCAAAGATAGAGGAAGAAGAAAGAATAAAGAATAAAGAATAAAAGAATATTCCTAAGCTAGAGCAGACATATCCTAATATAGTCATGCTAAGTTTAGCAGATGAACATACAAATACATGGTTAAGACTTAGACCTAAGCATCAGATGGATGGGGAGACCACTAAGCACTGGTCTGCCAGCAACCTTGGGTGGCAATTTATGAACTCCTACACGAATACCCGATCGTGGGGGATTACATGGGATGGATGGGGCTATCGCCACCTGCCGCCTACCCCTCAACCATAGAGCACGGTCATATATGAAGGTCCACATATACCCAAGCACCATGTCCGTGTATAGGGAAACTACCCAAATCCCCCTAGGATTCCGACCCTACGGATCAACAAGCATAGGACTTAGGCAAACCCAAAAGCACGATGAACCAACACCTCAACTTAGCTCTAATTCTTACCGTACATGTAGTATGAGCGTTTAAGCATAAAGTTCTATATGCTAAATGATGAACATGAGAACTTTGCTCTAGTTCATAAGGATAACTATATTGATAATATGAGAACAAAGACTTATAAGAATTCTTCATATTATTCATACCAAGAATGCCCTGAGAAATCCAAGCTCTCCAATGAAGCTTGCCTTGCTCCAACAAACTACTATAACGGTAAAAGTACAAATGTGAGTGAGAGAGAGCTCAGGTGTGGTGTGTGTTGAGTGAGGGGGATCTCCCCGTCCTCTTATACTACTCCTAGAGGTTGGTTTCGGTGGAATATTCTAGAGATCCTCCCCCGCACCATCCTTCCCTAGAGTAAAGGAACCGCCATGCAAAGCATGGGCCCAAGGGATGCCAGTAGGGGTAAGGGCACACCCTGGGTGCGGCTACACCTTGGCTGGGCTGCCTCGGCATTGCCTTCGCCTGGTGGGTTTCTTGCTGGGCTTGGAGCGCATCCATGTAGGATTGGGGCCTAGGTTTGGCAGGTAGGTGGGCCTTTCTTCTGATCCTTTGTGTAGATTATGCTTTTATGCTTTCCTGGTTGTGCCTTTTGATCTTATTTCCCATGTATTCTAGCTATATGTCCTGTAAAACATTGATTCTCCAATACATGTGGAAATGTGTTAATATAAATAACATATGTGCGTAAGTTATGCTAGTTCTCCTCTTTTTGTGTTGTATTTGGCGGTCGGATTTGGTCGTTAAGGACCACCAACAAAGACGTCCGTTAAAGGAAAGCTCACATGTATCTTCTCAATCATCTCAACAAAATGAATGAATTGCTCGTCCATGGTTGGCTTCCGTGTTCTTGTGGGAAACGACAAAAAACTTGTGTTGGCATAGTCTTGTGGTGTTGTTTCCTCTTCTTGTTTTTTTTGTGTTTTTATTGAAGGTTCAGGCTCTTGGTGCTCTTTTGCTTTTCCTATGGAATGGTTAGGATTTGGTGGATCACGAGTGGACTTACCACCCCTTGTGGTCACTGCAATGACTTTTTCAAGGTAATTATCGAGTTGCCCTGGGATTTTCCCTATATTATCCACAGGAATAGCATCAACAATCTGAGCTAATTGTGTCTCTATCATTTTGTTAAAGCTCTGATGGTTTTTAACCGAAGAAGTTAAACCTTATACTTTAGAATCTATGTTTTCAAGCATTTTATCATTTGACATAATCTTTTTTGTGACGGTTTCATTTATTTTAGCTTGACCTAAAACTAGGTCCTTTAGGGAGGGTTGCTTTGAATTACAATTTGAATTGTAATTTGAAATGAAGTTTGAGTTATAATCATTATTACCTCCTTGGAAGCGTGACTGGTTATTACCTCCTTGCGGATGGAGCCTATTGTTGTTGTTCATGTAGAGTACGTCTTCACGGGTCTCAGGGTAGTCGTTCCCCGAGTGTCCGGCTTCACCACAGACCTCACATGTCATATGCGAGTCCATGGCTTGATGGTGATGCGCATTGCGTTCTTTTCAGTGGCACGCTCGTTAATCTTTTCATGAGGAGGTCTAATTTTGCGGCAAGCATATTTGTCTCCTTGAAGGTATGTAGGCCTTTTTGTTTATTTTAAAGCCTTTCTTTGCTCCAACCCTGGTTGGACACCATCTTCTCAATCAGTGCCATAGCTCCATTTATTGTGAGTGAGAGGAAGGCTCCACCAGCAGTAGCATTGATATGGCCTCTCAACATAGGGGTTAACCCATTGTAGAAGTTTTGTAGGACAAGCCAGTTTCCCACTCCGTGGTGTGCGTAGGCAATGATGTATTGTTGTAGCCTCTCCCACACCTCAGAGATGGACTCCATCGTATTTTGCTAGAAGTTAGAAACTTCCCCATAGGGCATTGGTTTTGCACATGGGGAAGAACTTCGCGAGGAACACTGTGGAGCACTTAGCCCACGTGTTGACAACTTCTTGGTCCTTGTAGAACCACTCTTTTGCCTTCCCCACAAAGGGGAAGGGAAATAGATGGAGTCTGATGATCTTTGTTGTGATATCCTTCATAACGATTGTGTCGCATAGCTCCAGGAAGTGTTGGAGATGCATGTTTGCGTCCTCACTAGGCAAACCATAGAATAGGTTTGCCTACACCATCGTGATCAGGCCCGTTGTTGATGGTCACAAACACACATTTTGACCATCAACATTTCACCCCAAAAGCAAGATAAAGTGAGGTAAATCATCATCACATGTGTCCATTTTACTTTATAATTCACCTAGTTCCACTTGTACTTGGAGATTTATTTGTATGCTAGAATTTTAGCAAAAATGGTACAAAATATGTGCATAGGAGGCAAGTGGACGTGGCAGGAAGGTCAGGACCCACAGAGCCATGTCGACCAATGCCATGTGGTGTCGCCCGACGCCACCCTGGCCCCTGCCACATCACTGGTCCGTGGGATGCACTCTAGAAGGACTCACTAGCATTGATTCAATGTCGGTTTGATCAATGGCCAAGATGAAGCTGCCTTGGATCCATGAGCCCACTATCATTGACTTTGAGGGCTAAATCGACCTACAAACTACCTTTCTGACCAAAGCAACTGTCTTACCTTCCATGCAACCACCTTTTAGGAGCAATCAAGGGCCTACGATGCAAAGGCGGTGACATCCAACATCGATTAATGCCTAAGGACGTCGCCCGACACGCAAGTCTACTCCACCGCATTCCTTGTTGGCTTATAAGTACCTTCACTGCCTCTACACACTATAAAAGGGGCAGTGCTGCTCGGTGGAGAAATGTCCCATTCATATTCAAGCATTCCAAGCTTCTCCAAACTCTCTAGTTTAGAGTAGCTCTAGAGTAGTAGCTTAGGAGTGGAAGTAGAGCTAGAGCGGAGCTTCTTCGGAGTCTGGAAGAGTCTTCTAGGCCTAGTATAGCTCTTTTGTAATTCTTTCATTTATCATTTACTTTATTCAGTACTTTATTTTTAGTACTTTATTCAGTATTATTGCTTTACTTTGTTCAAGTTCTAGTTCATTAGTGTTCATCATTAATGAGCGTACGTGCTTGCTCTTAGCATTAGTATCAAAGGTTACCTTCTGTTTAGTAGTCATTTGTTAGTACCGGTTCCACCGTCTGGTTAGGGTGCATTGATCTAATTTCATCAGAGCTCGGATTGAAGTAGTAAGTTTATAGATTAAGTTTGGTGCTTAGGCTATAGATTACCTATGGATATGGCTAGGCCTCTAGATAGATTGTGGTAGTTGGCAATTTGTGATAGCCTTGTCCATTCTCTGTATTTCTCCATGATGGGTCAAGTTATTAAATCGTAGGGCTCATGGTAGACCTTGTCTAGTTAACCCTCCTGGTTGGTATGTGGGTTGTGCCATGAAGTACTAAAGAATTCCTCCTAGTCATCTGTTTACCATTATTACTTAAGATATTGCTCGCTCTCCCACCTAGCTATTCTACCTCTAGTTTAGCTTGTTTACTAGTTCACCCATCCATTTACAACATCAACCACCATTCCATTTACCCACCTAGGCTAAGGACACCTTTTCCTTTAACATACCTAATGATCAATTATAATCATAGCCTCCCGCCTTCCTTTGGAAAAAATATAAATTCAACACTCGGCACACGCCAGGCGAAGTCCTCCACGGTAGTTCCGTGCGCTTGCGGAATTCTACCACTAGTCATAAAAAGCACCAACACCTATCTTAAGTTTGAAGTTCTTGTTGGCCATGTCAACAACAGGAACAAAGAACTCATGGATTGTCTTCTAGGCCATCGAGTTATTTGTGGATGGTGCGGGGGTGATGGATTTGGTTGCCGGCGGAGTGGCAGAAGAAGAAGTGGTATGGGACCGATTCTTCCTTAGGAGTGCCTCTGGGTTCTCTAGGTAGTTTTTTGGCAGGACGAAACCTGTCATACACTATCCTATTTTCATCCACAATAGGAAAAAAACAAGCAAAATTAGCCTGCATGAACAATGGCTACTATACATGCATATTATCTTGAACATACCCTACTAGATTATTATAACCAGTGCCTTCCCCGACAACGGCGCCAGAAATGCTTGTTGTCATTTCTTAGCGTCACTACCCGGATTTGTATTTCTAGGTAATGACACCATAAATGTCTTAATGTAATTTCTTAACATTTACAAAAATTATCCGCAAGCGTACGGAATTACAGTGGTAGCATTTCACTCAGAAGTATTAATTGTATCGTTAATTTATATTTTTCCAAAGGAAGGCATGGTATAAAAGTACCTAGCATGGACATGAACAAGATGACATGCTTGTATAATGAACCATGGCTCATAATAGGGTAAACATGATATGGTTCAAGATAGTGTGACACACACATGAGACAATCTCAGAGATAGAGAAAGAATAAAGAATAAAGAATAAAAGAATGGTCCTAAGCTGGAGCAGACATATCCTAATATATGCATGCTAAATCTAGCAGATGATCATTCAAATACATGGTTAAGACATAGCCCTAAGTGTACAGATGGACGGGGAGACCTTTGAGTACTAGTCTGCCAGCAACTTCTTGAGGCAATTTATGAACTCCTATATGGATACCCGAACATGGGGGATTACAAGGGACGGACAGGGCTGTTGTTGATGGTCACTAACAGCCATTTTCTCCATCAACATTTCACCCCAAAGCAAGATAAAGTGAGGTAAAACATCATCACATGTGTCCAATTTTATTTATAATTCACCTAGTTCCACTTGTACTTGGAGATTTTTTTTATGCAGGAATTTTGGCAAAAGTGGTGCAAAACAAAGGCATAATAGGCAAGTGGGCGTGGCAGGGAGGCTAGGGCCCATAGGCCAGATCAGTCTACGCCACATGGCATCACCTGACACCACCCTGGCCCCTACCACGTCACTAATCCATGGGATGCACTCTAGAAGGCCTCACAAGCATTGATCAATGTCTATTTGATCCAAAGGTGGAGGTTGAGCTATCGAGGATCCATGGGCCCTTTGTCATCTAGTCAAGGGACCAAACTGACCTCCAAACTGCCTTTCCAATTAGGACAACCGCCTTACCTGCCATGCAACCGCCTTTGAGGAGCAATCAAGGCCCTACGATGCAAAGACGGTGAAATCCGACTTTGGCCGACGCGCAAGGACGTTGCCCGATGCCCAAGTTTCATCCATCACCTCACGTGTTGGCCTATAAGTACCCCCACTGCCTCTACACACTATAAAAGGGGCAGTGGTGCTTGGTGGAGAAATGCCCCATTCATATTCAAGCATTCCAAGCTTCTCCAAGCTCTCTAGTTTAGAGTAGCTCTAAAGTAGTAGCTTAGGAGTGGAAGTAGAGTTAGAGCAGAGCTTCTTTGGAGTCTAGAAGAGTTTTCTGGGTCTGGTATAGCTCAATTGTAATTCTTTCATTTAGCATTTACTTTATTTTTAGTACTTTATTCAGTATTATTGCTTTTGCTTTGCTCAAGTACTTGTTCATGATTGTTCATCATTAGTGAGCTTAGGTGATTTTGCTTATTATTAGTATCATAGGTTATCATTTGTTTAGTAGTAAGTTTATAGATTGAAGTAGTTAGGGTGCTTTGATCTCATTTCATCGGAGGTTAGATCGAAGTAGTAAGTTTATAGAGTACCTGTGGATATGGCTAGTCCTCAGGATAGATTGTGGTAGTTGGCAAGTGGTGACAGCCTTGTCCATCCTCTGTATTCCACCACGATTGGTCTAATTATTATATTGTAGGGCTCATGGTAGACCTTGTCTAGTTAAACCTCCTGGTTGGTAGGCGGGTTGTGCCCCGAAGTACTAAAGAATTCCTCCTAGTCATCTGTTTACCTTTGTTACTTAAGATATTACTCGCTATCCCACCTAGCTATTCTACCTCTTGTTTAGCTTGTTTACTAGTTCACCCATTCATCCACCCATCCATTTACAACATTCATTTAGCATTCCTAACAACTAACTATAATCATAGCCTCCCGCCTTCCTTTGGGAAAAATATAAATTCGACTATCGGTACTCACCAGGCGAAGTGCTACACGGTAGTTCTGTGCGCTTGTGTAATTACTCCACTAGTCATAAGAAACACCAACAGCTGTCACCACCTACAGCCTACCCCTCAACCATGGAGCACCATCACATCTGAAGGTCCCTGCATACCCAAGCACCATGCCCGTGTATAGAGAAACTACCCAAATCCCTCTGGGACTTCGATCCTACGGATCGACAAGCATAGGACTCGGGCAAGCTCGAAGGCACGACGAACCGCCTCCTCAACTTAGATCTAATTCTTATCATATATGTTGTATGAGCATTTAAGCATAAAGTTTTACATGTTAAATTCATAACATAAGAACTTTGCTCTAATTCTATAACATAACAATATTGGTAAAGTGAGAACAAAGACTTAGAAGAACTCTTCATATTATTCATACCAAGAATGCCTCTAGAATTCCAAGCTCTCCAATGAAGCTTGCCTTGCTCCAAAATACTACTAAAAGTAAAAGTACAAGTGTGGAATGAGAGAGAGCTCAAGGTGTGGTGTGTGTTTTGAGTGAGGGGGCTCTCCCCCTCCTCGTATACTACTCCTAGGACGGTTGTTGAAGAATATTCCTAGGAGATTCCACCCGAGCCGTCCTTGGGAGCATTGATGTGACCGCCTTGTGCAACATGGACCCGAGAGGCGCAGCAAGGGTGCGGTCGCACCCCTAGTGCACCCGCCCACCGGTTGGCCCGCCTTGCCACCGCCTTTGCCTGGTGGGCCTGTAGCTAGGCCTGGAGCATGTAGGTGGGTTGTTCTCTTGATCCTTTGTGTAGATCTACTTTACGCTTTGTTTGATTGCGCATTTTGACTTCATTTTCCATGTATTCCGGATATATGTCCTACAAAACATTGTTCTTCCAATACATGTGGAAATACGTTAATATAAATAACATATGTGCGTAAGTTATGCTAGTTCTCCCTTTTTTGTATCTTATTTGGCGGTTGAATTTGGTCGACAAGGACCGAGAACAGTCTCACAATACCATAGTCCCAAGAACAACATGATTCACATCCTTAAAGCTACTCTACGAACAAGAAACAATGTTGACAGAAGAGATAAAGCACCAAAGCCTTCGAGTGATGCAAGGGTCACTCGCCTCAGATGAAGCCTACTCCAAAGACACCATTGAAGGTAGCAAACTTGAAGTTGTAGAAAACATCACCCTGTACAAACAAAAAATGGAGAGACAAGAAAGTAGTAAGGAAAAATATCAAAGACGAGGACCTCATCCTCTAAACAAAGCCCAACGCAGACACTACAAGCAAGCTCTAGCCAAAATGGGAAAGTCCGTACATAGCAAAGGCAACAGGAAGACCAAGGTCCTTCCACCTTGTCGACCCTAAAGGCAAGTGCTCCACTCATGCATGGAACATCGATAACCTCCGCAGGTTCTATGTTTGAATGTATGGGTGGCTTCGAACAATTATATGCGAAGTCACCCAAATGTTCTTTATCTTTTCTTTCCTTTTTATACCTTTTCCTATTTCAGGGTTCTATACTCTTTTTCTCACGAAGGGGGCTCCTAGCGGGGGTGAGGTTTTCAACGAGGCAGGACCTATGTAAAAACCCTAAGGATATAAAGGGGTACTCCCCCTAAAAATCAAAGATCAACAAGTCAAAAGCGGAGCAACGAGGCCACAACATTCAACCAATGCACACGAAGGAGGTCCTTCCGACCAACCTCGAACAAAAAGTTCACGACGGCAGAACGACCTCCATGGCAAATCACCTGACCTCGACAAAGACCTGACCAAACTCAGGCATCGAGTGTTTCCAAATTCTAAGGCCAAAAGGTCTGGACCCGACAAAGACCTTTCAAAGTCAAGCATTGGGATCACAGCATCAAAAAGCTAAACATTCCAGTCCCGACCAAGACCTGTCCACCTCAGGGCAACCTCTACAGAGTGTAAAACTGATATATTAGCCGTGCTCACGGTCAAGAGCGTCTTGGACTTCTTTGTGATTAGTGGATCTCTTTGGTTGATGATGGATGGTTTAGATGGTGACTTGGATGGAATCCAAGTGTGGTTATGGTTTGGCTCTCTTAGGAGGTGGTGTTTCACCTAGTATTTAGGTGCTAAGGATTTAAGGAAAATTAGGATGTGTCCTTTAAGTGCGTGTGTCAAATCTTGTAAGCCTCTCCTTCTGTTGGCCTCATGTCATACTTTCCTACACTTGCGGAGTACATTTTGATGTTTCACCTTTCTCTTTATCCCCCTTGCTACCCCACCCAGCTATTCGAACTAGAAGATGGAGTTTCTAGAAGATGGTGTTTCTCAAAGACGCAGTGTCGATGTTAGGCTGGTGTACCCCGGTCGGCTGCCTACGGGGATGTAGACCTTGCTTGGTACTTTGATGTAATTTTGTTTTAGACCCTCTTATCATTTTGTAATAAGTATGCTTTTGTAATAAACACTGATTTGTGTCATGTAATTGTCCTCACATGTATGAATAAACAGATCTTGGCATATATGTGATGTGAATTCGGTTTTGTCCTTAAAACCGGGTGTGACAAGGACCCGGCGTCGAGCCTAACCGCCGTCGCCCTTCTCGTGCCTGCGCCGCCACCGGGACCCCCCGCCACCAGGCCCATCTATGCATCTGAGGAAGCCCTGCACAGTTGGCGTCGTGGAGCCGAATCGCCTAGCCTGCCTCCGTCGCGCCGGATCTCCATGGGGAGGAGCTTCTACTGCCGCCGCCGTTCTCGCCATAGAAGCCGCCCGTGGGCCCTCAGCCAGATCTACGGCGAGCGCTGCCAGAGAGGCCCCGCACGCCCCCTACAGCAGTATATACAACTATAAAACTAAACATTTTCCCCCTCAAAGAGAACGTGACAAAGCACAACTGTTTTTGTATGCTCACTTGAGCCAACCTACCATTTAGCGTTGGATATTAAGTCATTTTCGGGCCAAACCTCTATAAATCAATACGGAAGTAAGATAATATTTAGTCATTGTGATTTGAAATTTGACTTCTTGTACCATACCACTTTAACAAAGACAGAGTATCCTGAGTTAGTGACACAACAAAGCAATCCAACAATGGGCATCGCGCTATCCAATGAATGTACACGTACATGAATTGCATGCGACGAAGCAATGGCGTGTAGCACAATTCCTTGGTACACAAATGGGTGGCAAGTAACTGAAGCAAATTCATAACCGTTGTTGGTTATTAGTTGGTTGTATAAGTTTTTGATAACAAGTTGGTTGTATAAGTTTTTTATAACAAGTTGGTTGTAAGTTGGATATACACGTGACCAGGTAGCCCAGGGGATCTGCACTTTTAAATTCGGCCCCACGCAGGGACCCCTCCTCCCCATCTTCACTGTACATCTACAGTCTACACACACTACTGCACGCGAAACCCATAGTATAATACCACCGCAATGAGTTCATCACCAATTGGCAAGTACCTCAAAACAGTCTTCGCAAAGATAGTAGACAATTTCCTCTTGACAATCGCAGTGCCATTCGCCACTGCAGCTGTCATCGTGGGAGCAAGCAGGTCTGATGAGCTCACCCCTCTGCTTCATTCTGTCAGGAACACGGACGTGCTCACAATTGGGTTCCTCTTGGGCACAGCAGTGATCGCACTCGTCATGCGGCGCCCACGGGCGGTGTATCTCATTGACTACGCTTGCTTCCGTCCCCCAAATACCCACCGTGTTCCTTCCTCAGCCTTTGTCGAGCACGTCCAACAAGTCAGCCACTGGACTGAACGCAGTAAACGTTTCCTGAAACGTCTTTACGAACGTTCAGGCCTTGGTGAGGAAACATGCGTGCCTCTAGTGGGTCACTACATTGACCCGTACAAATACAGCAAGTTTGAGGACGGCCGCGAGGAGGCAGAGATGGCTGTCTTCTCGGCCATTGATGAACTGTTCTCGAAGACAAGCATTGCACCTCAAGCCGTCGATATTCTTGTCACAAACTGCAGCGAGTTCAATCCTACACCAACTTTCTCTGACATGATTATAAACCGGTACAAAATCCGCAGCGACATCCACCATGTCCACTTGTCCAGTATGGGGTGCAGCGCAGGGCTAATCTCGATAGAGCTTGTGAAAAACCTCCTGCAAGCTGCGCCATTCGGTGCAAATGCTTTAGTTGTTTCAACGGAGACCCTCAGTGCCAATCCCTACCCGGGAAACGAGCGAGCTATGCTGCTTCCGTTTTGCCTCTTTCGCATGGGCGGAGCTGCAGTGCTGCTGTCAACTTCCCCAAGCATGGCCAGATTCAGACTTAGGTGTATCATGCGTACACTCACGGCTTCAAGTGACCAGTCATACCAATGCATCTACAAAGAAGAAGATGACAAGGGATATACTGGTGTTAATCTCTCCACCGAACTGGTGGCCGTCGCTGCTAGAACTGTCAAAGACAACATGACGTCCATTGCGCCTCTTGTACTCCCACCCTCGGAAAAGCTTTTGTTTGCAGCATCCTTCACCGCACGGAAACTTCTCAATGGGCGGGTAAAGCTATATATCCCTGACTTCCTCTCTGTATTCCAGCACTTGTGCATTCATGCAGGCGGGCGTGCAGTAATTGATGGTGTCCAACGTAACTTCAGCCTATCGGACGAGAAGATTGAGCCATCAAGGATGACGCTACATCGATTTGGTAACACATCTAGCAGCTCAATTTGGTATGAACTGGCATATGTTGAGGCTAAGGGCCGCATGGACAAGGGCAATCAAGTGTGGATGATTGGGTTTGGCTCTGGGTTTAAGTGCAACAGTGCAGTATGGGAGTGCATTCGACCTGTCCACGATGCACATGGACCATGGGCTGACTGCATCGATCGTTATCCAGTGCATATTCCCTGATACGCACAAAGTATACCATAATAAATGGTGGATATGCAACAGCTAACATGCTGTTCCATCCACACGTAGCAGAGATAATGGACATGCATGTAACAGATAGCATGATATTACATCCACAAAGTTACCATAATGATATATCATGGATGCATAAAAAGCAGGTTTGTTACAAACAACCAAACCTGCTGTAAACTTGGAATCAGGCCCATGAGCAAATACTTATGCGCCCAACAACTTATATGTATCAATATGTTGCTGATGCAGATATGTGAAAATTAACAACAGTAACGTGTGACTATTTTCAGAAACATATGCAGACCCCCCACCCTAACGCGTCGTCTGTATAGGCGACTCAGGTGGTGACCCATCCGCCGCTGCTGAACCCCACCGCCGCTCCTCCTCCATGGCTGCCGCCACCGCTCTCTGGATAACTGTGGTGGCGGCCCGCTGTGGCGCCTAACAAGCACTACTGGAAACAGGGCATTTGCCGAATGCAAACTGCTTTACCGAGTGTCGAAAATCGGGCACTCGGCAAAGACTTTATTTGCCAAGTGCCGTACTCAGCAAAGACTTTCTTTGCCGAGTGCCGCACTCGGCAAAGAATTCGCCGAGTGCTGGGCACTCGGCAAAGGACTTCTTTGTCCAGTGTCAGGCTCTCGGCAAAAGCGCGGCACTCGGCATAGGCTGCCCCGCGTAACGGTGTTCGGCCACGTCCTTCTTTGCCGAGTGCCTGCTGTTAGAAACTCGGCAAAGATTTTTTTTTTTGGAAAATACTTTGCCGAGTGCCCCTGACATGGTGCTCGACAAAGATTCAATATTTTTTTAAAATGTCTTTGCCGAGTGCCTAACAGCTTCGGCACTCGGCAAAGGGAGGAATTAAAAAAATTACATTTTTTTTAAATACCTTTGCCGAGTGCCCCAGTGAAGGCACACGCCAAAGAGGAAATTTCTAAAAAAAAAATCAAAAATCATCTTTGTCGAGCGCCTTATTCTGAGCACTCGGCAAAGACCCCCTTTGCCGAGTGTCATGCCCCGGCACTCGGCAAAGTTATTTTTTTATTTTTGGCCTCCAAATTTTTTTGTGCAGCCCTTTTAAAGTACCAGGAACTCCTCATTAGAATTTGGGGATTTTTTGTGGTTTTTTTATATATTTAGTTACTTTATTTCGTTTACTTGATTTTTTTTTAAAAATATAAATTTGAACTGCATGTGGTACGAATAATGGAATTTAATGATTCAAAAAATGATAGTCATGTTACTGAGTGTAGTGTGAGGCCGTATCTAGGAACGGACCCGAAATTTCGGACATCTTGTTCATGAAACATGACCGCGAACTTGCGTGCGAAGTGTTTTTAAATTCTATAAAAAGCAAACGAAGTTCGAAAATCATGAAACTTGTTGAGATGTCGTGATATCGTATGTGGAGGCTATGATAAAAATTTCAGAAGATTTCGTGTACGTTGTCACGTACGATACGTCACATGTAGAGATGTCCTGGTTTGTAAGCATCGTACGTGACAACGTGCACGAAATCTTCTAAAATTTTTATCATAGCCTCCACATACGATATCACGACATCTCAACAAGTTTCATGATTTTCGGACTTTGTTTGCTTTTTATAGAATTTAAAAACACTTCGCACGCAAGTTCGTGGTCATGTTTTGTGAACAAGATGTCCAAAATTTTGGGTCCGTTCCTGGATACGGCCTCACACTACACTCAGTAACATGACTATCATTTTTTGAATCATTAAATTCCATTATTCGTACCACGTGCAGTTCAAATTTATATTTTTCAAAAAAATTCAAGTAAACGAAATAAAGTAACTAAATATATCAAAAACCCACAAAAAATCCCCAAATTCTAACGAGGAGTTCCTGGTACTTTAAAAGGGCTGCACAAAAAATTTGGAGGCCAAAAACAAAAAAAACTTTGCCGAGTACCAAGAATAAGGCGCTCGGCAAAGAGGTTTTTTGAATTTTTTTTAAAAAATTCCTCTTTGCTGAGTGCCTTCACAAGGGCACTCGGCAAAGGTATTTCAAAAAAAAATCTATCCTGATGGCCGGATCGGGGCACTCGGCAAAGTTGCCTCCTTTGCCGAGTGCCTCCCTGATCCGGCGCTCGGCAAAGGGGCGGGTGGGGGCACTTAGGCGAATTTGGCCGGGCAGTCCAAGCCACACAGATAGACAGCCCCCGCGCGTGCCGCTCCCGGCCAACGCTGCCCCGCGCCGCCAATCCCGACCCTCCCTACGCCGCCGCCCGCCAACGTCGGCCCGCCCCCGCGTCGGCCAGCCACCGGGCCGCCACCGACGCCACGCGCTGCCGCCCTTCCCGGTGCCATGCGCCGCCCGCCGCAGCCCCTCCCCGCGCCGTGCGCCAGCGCCTGCCCCCGCCCCCGCGCCGCGTGTGGCTGAGCGTGGCCAACTCGCCCACGCTGGCCCGCCAACGCCGGTGGGTGGAGGAGGGGAGGAGGAGGTGGAGGAGGTGGAGGAGGCGAGGAGGAGGCGAGGAGGAGGAGGAGGAGCGGGAGGAGGGGAGGAGGAGGAGGAGGAGACGGCCCTGCCCTCGGTCGCGCCCCGTGGGCCACCCGCCCTGACGCCACCCGTGCTCGACCTCGTTCCCAACTCCGACGACCCCAACCCCAACCCCTCCGCCGCCGCCCCTACCCCCGGCGCCCGTCAGGTATGCCCTCTCTCTTGTTGTTGTTGTGGTAGTGATAGTTGTAGTTGTAGTAGTAGTGCTAGTGGTAGTAGTAGTATTATTAGAAGTAGTGGTAGTAGTAGTAGAACTAGTGGTAGTAGCAGTAGTAGAACTAGTGGTAGTAGTAGTAGAAGTAGTGGTAGTAGTAGTAGTAGAACTAGTGGTAGTAGTAGTAGCAATACTGGTAGTAGTAGTAGAACTAGTGGTAGTAGTAGTAGCAATAGTGGAAGTAGTAGTAGAAGTAGTGGTACTACTTGGATATATTCTTCTGCATGGATTGATATCCAAACTATATGGCTTCTCTTGAGACATATGTGCTTGTTGGCCATCGTGCTGTTGTTTTTTGTAGGTTTTGGAAACCTCACCGTGCAGGGGAGGTTCTGCCGAATTTTTTTTAAATGACAGTATTTTGTTCCATTTTTGTAGAGAAGAGCCCGTCAGAGCCGAGTCGGAGTTCCCATCGTCGTGCCGGTCTGCCTGCACCGCGTCGCCTCACCACTGCACCGACCCGCCAAGGCCCTGCTAGCCTGACTCCGCCACCACCCTAGGTATAACCCCTCTTTCCGTATCATGGTCGTAGATCATGTAATCCAGTTAGGTGTCTCCCATTCGAAAGAGATACGGTTGGAGGTATGCAGATCTTTGCATATCTATGACCGTATCTGTTTCGAACTATCCACGTTTTTTGACAGCCCGCGGATACGTAGATGGGTTAGTTTCCATGGTCTGCTCCGGTCCGAGATAGAGTTTCCATGGTCTGTTTCCAAGCACGGAGCATGAGCGAGAGCCCGGCCATTCGCACATGGCCGACCGCTGCATATCACTAGGTCGACGCACTCGAGGTTATTCCTATTTTACTCGTCATACATTGATCTTTACACACCTTAATTAGCTTTGAATTACTGAAACATTGGAGTGAAATATTACAGGTCCGGCTGGAACAAGAAATGAGGCAACGTCAGGAGGTGGAGGCCGGGCAGCAGAGGATGACGGCCTAGCTGGAGGCCGAGCGGGCCGAGCTGGAGGCCGAGCGGGCCGAGCGGCAGGCCTAGGCACAGAGGCTGACGGACATTATGGAGTTCCTACAAGGTCTTGGGCAACGTGTGGGCTTCTCTCTACCAGCTGGGCTATTGGTTCCACCTCCGCCTCCGCGTCCTGCAGCTGTAGCTACTCCTATGAATATGAAAGTTTTTTTACTTTCGCTTATGCTTTGCTTGTATGGCCTCTACCTTCCTAGATTAGCTATCCAAATAATCTTATCTCATATGCAATCTTTTCTCCTTTGTGCAGTCTCCATCTGACGGTGGTTCTAATAATCCACCTCATACACCTCTGAATGATGGAGCTGGGTCTTCACCATAGTCGCAGTGGCCGAGATGAGTGCACGTTGTATTTTTTTTCATTTGTTGTTCACTTGGTGATGGACTTGTGATATACTTGTGATGCACTTGTGGACTTTGATGGACTTGTGATGGACTTGTGGATTTATTTGGATAGACTTGAGCACTTATTATTATATATATGATATATACTGTGATGGATGTGATATGTGCGGATGGATGTGTGGATGGATGAGATATATATGTGATGGATGAGATATATATGTGATGAATGAGATATATATGTGATATATGTTTGTATGAATTTATTTGTCATGATAGAATGTAAAAAAAATAAAAATTGCCATTTTGGGTCACTTTGCCGAGTGTTGCACTCGGCAAAGGACCCCATTGCCGAGTGCCATGGTCACAGCACTCAGCAAAGCTGGAAAAATGGGCGCTCAGAAAACCATTTTTCTAGCTTTGTCGAGTGCCATGACCATGGTACTCGGCAAAGATTTTTTAAAAAAAAATCAAACTTTGCCGAGTGCCGGCCAGAGGGCACTCGGCAAAGAATTTTTTTTAAAAAAAAATTCAGACTTTGCCGAGCGCCGGCCAGGGGGCACTCCGCAAAGAATTTTTAGAAAAAAATAAAACATCTTTGCCAAGGGCCGGATAGAGAGCACTTGGCAAAGATTTTTTTAAAAAAATAAAAAGTCTTTGCCGAGTGCCTGCAGGGTTGGCACTCGGCAAAGAGACCGTCAACGGGGCTGGCGCCGTGACGATCGCTTTTCTTTGCCGAGTGCCCCCGGGGCTCTCGGCAAAGCCTTTGCCGAGTGCAATTTGGCCTTTGCCGAGTACCTCAGGCACTCGGCAAAGAACCTGAATCTAGTAGTGAAGGCTACTACCCCAGAGTATCCTCCACCTCCTCCCTCCTCCCCTTCTGTCCTCATGATGAGGTTTCAATTTTTGGCGAAAAGGACGATCGACGGCAAGCAAGAAGACCAATGGGGCACCGGATCCGCGTCCTCTAGGTCCGAATCTGGTGACCCTTGCCCTAGATCTGGCTCTACCGAGCTGGTTGACGCTGAGACATTTCTGGCCGATGCATTTCTGGCAGACGGGCTAGACGCAGGCGTGGCGAGGCAGCGACCGAGGGTGCCAGCCTCGGCGCGCAGACAGGCGCTAGCTTAGCGAGGCGAGTGTGGCATGAGCCTAAGCGATGCGGAGGCCTACGGCCAAGTCGAGGAGGGTGGCGCGGTCATGGGTCTCCTCCATGCCACTGCTTGTGGTCGTGGGAATGCCGCACCGACTCATGGCTTGGGATCCAACAGCAAAGACGTCGCTCCGTCAGTTAGCAGCAGGCAAAGGGCCCCTCGTTTGGGTGGACTCCTTAACATCACTCGTCAAGGTGTATAGGCGGTGAGGGAAGACACTACGTGCTTGGATTGGTCGGATCTGGGGGTAACCTCCGGCATCGCTAATCCACTTTGTCTCCTCGTCGTCGAAAAAGTTCTGCATGCCAAGTTGCGATTTGCCCATGCTCCCACCGACATATGAAGTCTGGGTTAAAACCATGCTTGGCTGTAGCTCCAGGCCAGCGACGATGACCCTATGGCACCATATCCCCCCTGGAGGCATCACTGAATATTTCGGTTCCTGCTATCATGACAGCCCTTCATAACTTGTGGCCATCCGCTAGGCAGGTCCTAGGGCAAAATTCCTTTCGAGTCTGTTGCTCGGGACATCAATGGTGGCGTCCCTGGGCGTCGCTCCCCTTCCTAAAGGCATCGATACATCCATGCCCACATCCATCCGCGCTTCGGCGCATCCTTGAGCTCTTCCCCGATGCTCTCACCCCCTCTTGTATTGGTTTACCTACCCTCCTACCCATTGACTTTTGCACATAGTCTTGCTGGCAGGTGCTCACTGTCAATGGCTTGCTCTGTCATCCTCTATGTCACTTGAGTGCTCCACCTTATCATATGCTAGGTCACAGGGACCTTGATCTCCTCCTTTGGATCTCCTCATTCTCCTCCTGATGGTCCTCCCTTCTTTAAGGCTTCCTCCCCCAAAGGGCATTTGTGGGCGTCGGTTGGCCCCTAGATACTCTCATAAGGCGATGCGACTCACAGTTGTCGCCTATTGGCTCTGACTCTATGCCTTGCAACCTCCTGGTTGTCGTCTATCGGATCCAACTCAATACTTTATAGCTACATGTGGATTAGAGCTCTTCAGAGTCTGACATTGGTTATGACACACGATAGTGTCATAGTGGTTGCACTCGCTCAAGTTGTAGGCTGAGCTGATAGCTAAACCATGTTGTTTTGTTGTTATTTCTGTTAGTGTTGTGATATCTCTCTCCCACTTGTCATGTACTCCTTTGGCCTTCTAGGGTCGCCCCTATATTAGGTGCTCTGCACCCTCCATTCCTGGCTCTGCTGGTATCAGTGGAAAATTATTCAAGTGGGGACTTTTTGCCCCCCAGGTGACATCTTAAAAAACAACAGTGATGCGTTTCTAGTCCTATGAGAAACCAAGAGGGGTGAATTGGATGCTTGATTTCAAATTTAAAATATAGGACTCAATTTAACCTATTAATAGACAAACTATAAACTACTACAGTGAGACAATACTACAATACCCATTTCTACAATTGGTCAAAGAGCAATAATAGAGGTGAGCAAGCCGCCTGATATACATGTAGTCTAGGGTCGGTGTTAATTAGAGTTTCTAGAGGCGGTCCTACATGCTTGCTTTTGTTAATAAATTATTTAAAAGAAACCGACGAGCCCCACGACAAGGCCAGCTGAGCCCATTGGTGAGGCCCGCCATGCCCAATGATGATCTATCACCATGCACCCTCCTGTGCCGCTAGCCTTGATTGATAGTCTCCATACTACCACAAGTGGACCATCCTTGCTCGTGCTACCTCCTCCTACCACCCAACAAATTTGGAGGCCATCATCATTCTTCGTGCTGCCATATCTTGCCTCCACTAGATTTGGGATAGAAGAGAGAGTTAGGGCAAGCTAGAGAGGTAAGGAAGAGGGAGACAAGAGATGAGGTGATCCCCAAGCCAGATCTGCCTCGCCACCACTAGATCCAGACCTCATGACTCCCTACACTTTTCCTTGGGCCAGTTGCGCCACCGCACCTCATGACTTGAACTCGACCATGCCATGGCTAGCCAACCTGCATTCGCTGACGCATTCAGGTTGTGCCTTGCCCTTGACCCGCTAGACTGCTACTCTTGGAACATGCATCATGCTCGACCACGCCCGGGTCACACTGCTAGGGATAGGGCGGAGAGGATGGTGCTGGAAATTGGGCGAACAACGATGATGTTGCAGAAGGAATCTGCAAGCGCATGGATACACCGTTGCAGCACTTCACCCGGAAGTATTCAGGGTATCGTATTTTTTTAAAGGAACGGATGTGTAAAATGTCTCTTTGCTAGTTTGCCTAAGATAACAAAAAGAAAGATAGCTCTGGTAGTAAGGTTTTCTAAGGATAGAGATCCTAAGTTAAGATAGCTCTGCTACTATAGACTTGCCTCGGGCACCGGATAACACTTGGTCTACCAAGCGTTGTCGGCCTATAGCTCTACGCCAGACCAGGACGTGGGGGATTACAAGGGAGAGATAGGGCTATCACCACATGCCGCCTACCCCTCAACAGTGGAGTACGAGGCAAACGAAGGTAGCCTCAAGCCTAGACACCACGTCTATAATATCGTCTACTACTCTAGCGTGCTAGCAAGGGTTATCCATCTTTATCAGGGCCCATCTACTAGAGTATCCGCCATGGGGACGGATGACAAACACACAAGAATGTAGTAAACAAACATAACTTTTCTTAAGAACTCACCACCAAAGATAAACACGCACCTTATACTTCAAGTAGTATTCGACACATTGAGGTACAAGTGTAGAGGGAGCCGACAATCCCGGCACTCTGTCCATTCGATGTACAAGGGTCGCCAAGTACAAGAAGTAGAAGTAGCTGACACTCCGATACTCCTCCAATTCTTAACTCACTCACTCCCTATTCTAATTCTAGCTAAAGGCTAGGTAGGAATGTAGCTCTTCTTCTCTTCTTGCTCTCTTGTTGTGTGTTGTCTTCTTTGGGGGGCTCTCCTCCTTCTTTATAGTAGATTGGAGGCAGTTTGAGGAGGAATATTCCCCAGATACCCACCGCACCATCATACCAAGCATTTAATGCACCGCCATTCCAAAGCTGGGCTTGAGGCACGCTAGTGGTGGTGCGAGCGCACTAGGGGTGGTGCGGGCGCACTAGGGGTGGTGCGGGCACGCCAGTGGTGGTGCGAGCGCACTAGGGGTGCGGCCACACCCCAACTGGGCCCAAATGAGCCCAGGTTTGGCTGGTGGCCTCCTGTGACCTTCTAGAGTGGGCCTATGGAGTTTGGCGTCATTTGGAGCACGTTTGCTTTGTGTTTTGTGCTTTTTTCTCCACCTAGTTAGGCCCTAATTTGCTTGGTAAGTGGGCCTTCTCCCCTTGGGCTCATGTCGGGTGTTTGTTTTGCTATGTTCTTTGTGTACTTTTGGCACGTTTGTTATGTTATCCCGACATGTACTCCTACAAATGGTAAATCACGAAAACTCATAGAATTCATTAGTTATAAGTCCTAATTCTAAGTTTGGTGTTCATTTGTGCAGATTTTATATCAGAGTTGGCGATAAGAATTATGAGTTAAGCACCGCCAACAATCTCCCTCACACTTAATCCTTTGTTCGTCCTCGAGTAAAGTCTTATGGACTAAGCGGGTTCATATTCTTGATTTGAAATCTGCATACAAGTTATTCCAAGCTTCACCTAAACCTGTGAACTTTCAAGTATCTACCAAAATATCTTGGGTAATTGAAAAATGGAACAGCTTGGATTCAAATCTTCTCACTCTATCTTTGCTCAGAAACTTGGGTTTTTGTATGGTTTTGAAAACATAAAGATAGCTTTTGTTCCTTGAATGATTCTCTCAAGTCACTCAAATATGTAAGTGGTTCCCCACCAAGGCATATTTTGAATGTTTGCCTTCTCTTTGATCATCCTACTTCTAAAAGCTTATATGGAGCTTGGATAGGGATGAAATTTGAGGCACACTTACCTTTCATATGTTGTAAAGTCAAATTCTGAATCCACTGGAGAGAAGCATCATACTCTTAGATCAAAACCATGCAAGTGTGTGGAATTTGATGGAACTATACTCCTCTATTTGATATGATCTCTTTCTCTAGATTTTATTTTCAGACATGGCTAGCTTATTTTCTTATGAGCCTTCATGTGCCCATATGTTTTTCTTCAAATATCTTAGGACCTTCATGTGTCCCTATATATTTTTGTCAATACTTTGGGACCTTCATGTGTCCCATTTTTTCAATTCTTTTTGCATAGCATTTTTGTCTCTCTGGAAAATGCTAGATCATATATTTGAAGCATGGAGTATTTATTTGCTGGTGATGGAAACATGTTTTACCGTATTCCCAGTGTAGGAATAGTTGTTTATTTGTGGTGTGTATGTGAGTTTTGATCATGGGAGCATGAAAAACCTCTCAACAGGGGTCACAAAACTTGACCAAACTCAGCACAAAGTATGAGGCATAAGTGGAAGGTTTTTGTCATGTATGAACACATATGGCCTTGGTAGGTATTTGTATATCATTCAAGGAACATGCTATTTTGAATTTTGTTTTATAAAGATAAACCCCAAGTTCTTTGCAAGAATGAGCAAGCGTCATGTTATCTTACTATATCTCATTCGTCAATCACTTAGATAAAAATGGGGTTCCTATGATAAGTGTTCACAAGTTTTTAGGAATATTAGCAAGGAATAAAGAGTATACAAACTTTTCATCATTGGAAGATATGGAGATGGACTAATCACTTTGTAGTTTATCTTAAAATTTGTTCAGTTTTAAATTCTTATTGTTCTAAGTATGGAGAGAGAGAGTGAGTTTCACAAACCAAAGTTTTGAACATGGCGATCTTTTTGTGCAACTGAGTTGGAGGCGAGTGTGGCGCCTCCCCAACACTTGTTTTCTTACATGTCTTATTTGTAAACAAAAGAAAACCAAAACAAGTGTAGACAACAATTCTACTAAAAATCTTTATTGAATTTGAGATGTACTTAGTTTGAGTTAGGAAATTAAACAAGTGTAGACAACAATTCTACTGAAAATCTTTATTGAATTTGAGATGTACTTATTTTGAGTTAGGAAATTTGTTAAAAGCAATTAATTTTATTACATCTATTTTTTCTTTGGGATTATATGAAGGCTCCAACAAAACTTTTAATCGTTGACTGTTTACCTTAAAAGCATTACCTTCATCGTCTTGAATTGTGATCACGCCATGTGATGACGTGTTGACGATGGTATACGGTCCTTTCCACTTACTCCGAAGTTTTCCTTCACCGAAGAGCTTGACTTTGGAGTTGAATGGAAGAACTTTGTCTCCTTCCTCGAACTCTTTTTGCTTGATTCGGTGATCGCACCATCTTTTGGTTCTTTCTTTATAAAGCTTGGCACTATGGTAAGCCTTCTCCCTCCATTCTTCTAACTCAGCAATTTGCTTTTATCAGTTTCTACCAGCTAGTTTTATGTCCATATTCTAGCTCTTAATTGCCCAGTGAGCCCTATGCTCTAGCTCAACTGGTAAGTGGCAATTTTTTCCATAAATGAGCTGGTATGGTGACATGCCAATGGGAGTTTTGTAAGCTATCCTGTATGCCCAAAGTGCATCAGGTAGCTTGTCCTTCCAGCCTTTTCCCATCTCATTGATCATTTTCTGCAGGATGATTTTGATTTGCTTGTTCGACGTTTCTGGCTGACCGCTTGTTTGAGGATGATAGGGTGTGGCTATGTTGTGCTTTGCTCTAAGCTCCCTCAAAAAGTTTCAGAAGGTCTTATCAGTGAAGTGAGACCCTCCGTCACTTATGACCATTTTGGGTGTTCCAAAGTGAGGGAAAATCACTTCATGGAACATCCTTCAGGCATGCTTGGCATCAGCAGCTCTACATGGTAAGGCTTCCACCCATTTGGATACATAGTCAACGGCTACCAGGATGTACTCGCTGTCATGGGATTTTGGGAATGGTCCCATGAAGTCAATGCCCTAGACATCAAATATCTCCACTTGCATGTTGTAATGGAGGGGCATTGCGTTGCAAGCAGTGATGCCTCCTTATAGCTGGCATTTTTTACACCTTCGGATGAATTCTTTGGTGTCTTCGAACATCATTGGCTAGAAGAACCCGCACTGCTAGATTTTGACTTGTGTGTGGAATACTCCATAGTGACCTCCATATGGTGTTGCATGGCATTTCTCGAGGATTTGTACTCCTTCCGCCATTGGCACGCACCTCCTCAATAGTCTATTAGAACACACCCTGTACAGGTATGGGTCATCCCAAAGGTGATGACTGCTCTTGGCTTGTAGCTTTTTCTTATTCTCCCCTAGTGGTACATATCCTGCAACCATGAAGTTCACGGTGTTTGCGTACCATGGGTTGGAGTATGTCACCTTCAGTAGCATGTCATCGCGTAGGAAGTCGTTTATTGGTGGCTCGTGCATGTTAGTGACTTACATACGCAACAAATGATCTACGACAGTATTTTCTACTCCTTTTTATCTTTTATTTCAAGGTCAAATTGTTGGAGTAGAAGTACCCATCTTATTAATCTAGGTTTAGCGTCTTTCTTAGTGAGCAAGTATTTTAATGAAGCATGATCAGTGAAAACGACAACTTTTGCTCCTACTAAGACCGAAACTTGTCAATAGCAAAGACAACTGCTAGAAGCTCTTTTTCAGTGGTAGTGTAGTGAAGTTGTGCTCCAGTCAGTGTTTTGCTAGCGTAAGCGATCGCATGATGCTTCTTATCTTTGGTTTGGCCAAAGGACCGCCCCAACAGCATAGTCGCTAGTATCACATATGATCTCGAAAGGTAGCGACCAATTGGGTGGTTGGATGATTGGTGCTGAGATGAGTGCTTTCTTAAGGGTATGGAAAGCATTTAAGCACTCATCGGTGAACTCAAAAGGTGCATCCTTAGCTAACAGGTTCATGAGGGGTCTAGAGGTTTATGTAAAGTCTTTGATAAAACATTTGTAGAACCTCGCATGACCTAGGAAGCTACGGATTCCTTTCACATTCACAGGGGGTGGTATTTGCTCGATAACCTTGATCCTGGCTTTGTCTACCTCGATCCCCCTCTCAGACACAAGGTGCCCAAGGATGATGCCTTCTTGGACCATGAAGTGGCACTTTTCCTAATTAAGTACCAGGTCCTTCTCTTTGCAACGTTGCAAGACTTTGTCTAAATTTTCTAGACAATGATCAAAAGTTTTTCCATAGACTAAAAAGTCATCCATGAAAACTTCCATGATCTCTTCAATCATGTCTGAGAAAATAGACATCATACACCATTGGAACGATGCTGGTGCATTGCACAACCTGAAAGATATTCATCTGTACGCATATGTTCCATATGGGCAGGTGAAAGTAGTCTTGCTTTGGTCATCGGGGTGGATGGGAATCTGATGATACCCTGAATATCCATCAAGGAAATAGAAGAAAGAATGCTTCGTCAATCGCTCTAACATTTCATCAATCAAGGGCAATGGGAAGTGGTCTTTCTTGGTAGCCGAGTTGAGTTTTTGGTAATCTATACACATTGTCCACCCCATGAAGGTTCATTGTGGGATCATTTCATTTTTATTATTCTCCACGACCATCATTCCTCCTTTCTTGGGTACCACTTGGATGGGACTAACCCAATCGTTATGTGGTATGGGATAAATTATCCAAGCGTGAAGAAGTTTTAGGACCTCCTTCTTCATGACTTCCCGCATCGCATTATTTAGCCTACGCTGAGGTTCTTTAGACGATGTTCTAGAGGGGTCAATTGGGATGCGATGGGTACAGAGGGTTGGACTTATCCCCTTAAGATCTTGAAGGGAATACCTAAAAACAGGCCTATGTTTCTCTAAGATGGCGATGAGTTTGGCTGTCTCCTCATCAGTAAGTTTGTTGCTTATGATTACAGGAGTTTTGGTGTCGCCATTAAGAAAAGCATAACGTAGGCCAGCGGGTAGGGGCTTAAGTTCAATTGGAGGTCATGCCCGCGCTTCCTCCATGGGAAGATCAATGGTTTCGCCTAATTCGTCCTCCTCTTCAATGAAAAGTTTGGCATCTTTCTCTAAGGACGACTCAGGAGATTCAAAGGGTGAAATAGACATGACCTCCTTGGGTAATTTTGGATAGGGGAGAGATTCTGCCACCGAGTTTTTAGCTCGAGTGATGGGAATGGAAAAAGTGTCTATCCCCAGCTTTATGTCTAGGTCCCATGATGTGGGCGGCTCTATGAAGAATTTTTCTAGCGGATGCCCTATCATTATGTCAAAATCTTGGATGTCAACGACATGAAAATCAAGGGCCATTTCGACATTATCATGATGTACTATTACATTGTGCAGGATCCCACATCCTTTTAGGCTGGACCGTGGGGCAACCCTAAGAGATTTGTTCATCGGAGCAAAAGGTTCAGCACCTAAGTAGGTGTGTGCGAAAGATGTGGACATGAGATTTGCTCCAACAGTAGGATTGTAAAGCAGTCTACCATGGTTCTATAGATTTGGCATTGGACGGTTAAAGAAGGGGTGTGAATATGAATTTCTTCTGGAGAAAGCTCCCCTTCTTCTACCTATTCGCAGCTTAGGATAGAAGTCAACCCCTAATGGATCCCCTAAGGAATTCTTTGTCTAGAGGGTTAAGGGGAGTGACAGGAACTGGTCGTCACTTTTGGTATGAGTATTTTGAAGTATTTCCAAAATCTTCATGAAATTCATCCTCGAAAAATGGAAATTCTGAAGGTTGAAAACCTTCCTCCGGAGTTTCTCGTTCGGGTGAGGGTCTCTGGATGGGAGTTATAGGTTCTAACTCAACCGAAGAGACTTCCTCATGGCTTGACTCAGGCTCTACGTGGAGGGGTTCTAGGGGAGGAGTGTTTTCTAGAATGCAATCTAGTAACACTTCTCCTTCCGCTATGGTTTTATGGTTGAATGAACCTCCGACAGCGATATCAAGCTGTAGGACAGATTCCTTGCTAAGGCCTAACCAAAAATGTTGTAACAGCACATGGTTTGGTATAGACAAGTCTGGGCCAGAGTGTGTTAGGATTGAAAATCTGGCCCAAGCTGCACCTATGGTTTCCTTCTCTTTTTGTTGGAAGTTGAGATTCTCCTGTCCCAGGGAAGCGATTCGAGATATAGGGAAGAACATGAGATAGAATATGTTCCTCAATTCTTCCCAATCTCCAGCTACCTTCCCTACGTTGTGGGCATACCATTGTTTCACCCTCTCATCAAGTGAGAAATGAAACAACTTCCACCAAAGTGTTTCTTGTGACATGCCTGAAATGGTCAGGCAAGCACAGAGCTGCTCAAACTCCCATAGGTGATGATATGGGTTTCATAGTCTAAACCTAAGAAGGTTTGTTCCCAAATCATGGCTATAAAGCCATGGCAGAGTTCATAGCTAGAAGTTGTGATTGGCTTCGATGATTGTGGTGGCTCTAAGAACTCTCCCTTGGGAGCAGAAAGTTCTTGAATTGTTTTTGGCTCCATTAGAGAAGAATAAAAAAAGAAAAGAAAGGTAAAATAAAGGATACATGGGCGAACTAGGTTCAGAGATAAATACGACAACCGTTCCCCGACAACGGCGCCAAAAATGCTTGTTGGTGTTTCTTAGCGTAAGAAGAAGGAATCCGCAAGCGCATGGATACACTATTGTATCACTTCACCCAGAAGTATTTAGGGTATCATATTTTCCTAAAGGAACGCATGTGTAAAATGTCTCTTAGCTAGTTCACCCAAGATAACAAGAAGGATAGCTCGGGTAGTGAGGTTTTCCAAGGATAGAGATCCTAAGTTAAGATAGCTTTGCTACTATAGACTTGCTTCGGGTACCGGATAATACTTGGTCTGCCAAACATTGCCGGCCCATAGCTCTACACTAAACCCTAATGTGGGGGATTACAAGGGGCGGACATGGTAGTCACCACCTACCACCTACCCACCAATCGTGGAGTATGAGGCAAATGAAGGTAGCCTCAAGCCTAGACACCATGTATATGCTATTGACTACTACTCTAGCGTGCTACCAAGGGTTATCTGTCTTTATCAGGGCCCTTCTACTACAGTATCTGTCAGGGGACTGATGATAAACATGCAAGAATGTAGTAAACAAAGATAACTTTTCTTAACAACTCACCACCAAAGATAAACATGCACCTTATACTTCAAGTAGTATTCGACACATTGAGGTACAAGTGTTGGGGGAGCCAACAATCCTGGCACTCTGTCCACTCAATGTACAAGGGTCGCCAAGTACAAGAAGTAGAGGTAACCGACACTCCGGTGCTCCTCCAACTCTTAACTCAGTCACTCCCTATTCTAATTCTAGCTAAAGGCTAGGTAGGAATGTAGCTCTTCTTCTCTTATAGCTCTCATGTTGTGTGTTGTCTTCTTTGGGGGGCTCTCCTCCTTTTATAGTAGATTGGAGGCGGTTTGAGGAGGAATTTTCCCTGAATACCCACCGCACCATCATACCAAGCATTTTATGCACCGCCATGCCAAAGCTAGGCCCGAGGCGCGCCAGTGGCGGTGCGAGCACACCAGGGGTGCAGCCGCACCCCAACTAGGCACAAATGAGCCTAGGTTTGGCTGGTGGCCTCCTGTGACCTTCTAGAGTGGGCCTATGGAGTTTGGCATCATTTGGAGCACGTTTGCTTTGTGTTTTGGGCTTTTTGCTCCACCTAGTTGGGCCCTGATTTGCCTGGTAAGTGGGTCTTCTCCCCTTGGGCTCATGTCGGGTGTTTGTTTTGCTAAGTTCTTTGTGTACTTTTGGCACATTTCTTATGTTATCCCGACAAGTCCTCCTGCAAATGGTAAATCACCAAGACTCGTGGAATTCATTAGACAAAAGTCCTAATTCTAAGTTTGGTGTTCATTTATGCAGATTTTATGTGAGACTTGGTGGTAAGAATTATGAGTTAAGCACCGCCAACAGATGGTGCTATTCAGTCGAGTGAAATGGGATGGATTGGAGTGGTTGAGTGGGGTAAGGTTGTCGTTATTATTAGCACTGGGTACCCTCACCACATGGAAAATAGTCTAAATGGGATGGAGTGGGACGAGCATACTGAATGGGTGGCCCAAATCAGATGGGGTACCTCAAGTAACTTGTTATGGCATTGACTTGACAAACTTAGAAGCCAATCAATCTGTAAAGATCCACTCAGATCCGTCTCTCTTTTCCTTGTAAAAAATTAGAAAATTATTGGATATGACTAGGGTTACTCGATGTAAACACTACCTGCGAACTATATCAGGAGGGTAGCTTTCCTTGCTTTGTGAGATGAGCTCTTATAGCAATCAACCTTTAGCAACATCAGCACCCCTTTAGCCCAAACACATTGCGCGTAGAGAAACATTATTATCCACTAATGTAGGGCGTCCCATGATGGAAAAGGGGATCCCGATTTTTTGTCAGGTGGAAGTAACTATCGATTTGATGGAGATGCAATGTACCAATCTAGCTTCATATCCAAAGACCCAAACCCTGCAACCTTACCACCACATCTCCTCTAGTTATGAAGCATCTCACTCTACCATGTTGACCTCATTGAGAAGGCTAATCTCTGCCCACGAATCGAAGAATACAACCAAGAACTTGAAAGAATCTAATCTGAATGAAGTTTGAGTCTCACAAACAGATAAACTACAACTATTCAATGATAGATTAATCTAAAAAACCCAAACCCTAACTTGGGTAGTAGGTACTGAATAAATAGTCTAAGGGACGGCCAAGGACCCCTATTCGTGTCCCTAAAGACATAAAGACGGTGATGTAAGGATGTTCACTTGTTTTGATGATTCTGAAGGAAATTTGATGTTGGACCAGTGCCAATGGAAATCTTATCTTCTTAGCTTTACATGCAAAGGTAGTACATCTAAATTGGAGTCCGTATGTGATCAAGACATCCGTTTTAGTGCACGCTACTCCTACAGTCCGAGATGGACTCGAACTTGATATGGATTGGGCCTCCAACTTATCTTAGATGCCCATGCTGGTCTTCTAAGGTGGTTTCCAAGGAGGAGGATGTCCTTGGGCATCCTTGGGCTGTTCTGCACATGGTTGTTGCATGCTCCCAACCTACTTGGGCAAGTGTCCCAGGGCTGATTAACAAGCCATGATGACATTGTAGCATCTGATAGAAACATCAATACCTTATTATGACGATATTGAGGTGGGATTAGATCTATTTCAAAACTTATCAAACAAGTTTTTCATCAATGCTACCGAAGGAGATCATGGTGTGACCAACTTGACGACCACTAGTGTACAATCTCTTGGTGTGCGCAAGCATTGATAGCATGGAGGTATGCAAACCTCACTAAACATTAGGAATAAATATAGAGAAAGCACTAAACTGACCTCTAACTGGACTAAGCACTTTGCAAAGCACTCTTGCTAATTGCGTAATATGTCCTTAAGCACTTTTGGTGACTAGAGCACTAATTGATGAGCCTCAACTCATTAGCAACTTCCCTTAGATACAATACACTTCATTTGGCCAGTTGGGGGGGCAGCCATTAGCTTTGGACTGCACAAAAGCAGTGAGCACTGGAGAGCTCCAGTGACCCCTATCGGAGAGTTGCAGTACTGGCCATGTAGACTAGTTGTTAGCAAACCTTTGGAGAGCCTAAGCTTTGGTGCACTATTAGAGAGTTTTGGTGAATGTATCACCTCCACTGTGTCTCCAACACCCTCTCTGTAACTATAGTTCAATGCACTCTAATCTTCATTTCTTTGTGTCTTTAAGTGTGGGCTTCTTCTACTTGATGTCTTGGACTTCTTGCTTGTTTTCTAGGGTATTCAAAGTATCTCCTTGACCTTTGCTTAGGATGTTGATCACATGATTACCACTGTAGCATTGTCGAAATCCATCCTTGGATCCAGAGGACTAAAACCCTGTATACTAGCAAAGAACATTAGTCCAATGGATCATGTTGTTACTGAATCACTAAATGGCCCTAGGTAGGTGCGTGCCATTTTTCTCACGATCGCCTTCTTTTTGGTGATTTGATGACAACACAACTAAAAAAAGCAATAAATAATACCAAATTGAGACTACCTACTTACTTCGATGCAATCTACATATGAGCAATATCATATGATACTAATTGAAATGCAAAAAAATACCAATTTGAACTACCTTACCTTGCTCTTACCAATTATATTTGTCCCCCTTTATGTGACATTATAGACATAAGCTTCCCCTTGCTCCATAATCCACTTCTCCCTTTCTAGAACCAATCTCCTTCATCTTACTTGTAATCATCAGAAAAAAAATGAAAATATATTATTTTTGGTGCTTTTGGTATTTACTGTTTTATGGGCTTGATTTGGTTCACAAATTCTTCCCCATTGGAATCAAGTACCAAAAGAGCAAGGCATTAGTAGTACAAGGGAGCAATTATTTTGATCCTTTGATTTTGAGTGGAGTGGATCACAATACTTGACTTTGACATTATTACATAGGTTAAGGCCCCCCAAAGTGTATGCATATAACCAAGGGGGACTCTGACAAAACATATGTATTACGGAGCCTCCCACCAAACAATTTGATTATTATTTCTGCTTATGCTGACGCCGGCTTCACAACTTTGAAACTAGAAAATTCGAGAATCGAAAAAATCCACATGGTATGATGATTATAATTGAGTCTGCTATATGGGGAAACACAATTAAGCAGGACCACTAGAAGATCTTTATTAGTTTGTTTAGATGGATTATTATAAGAAATACAAACACGATACAAAATTGTGAAATATAAAGAATCACAGAGCTGTGAGAAATATGTTCCAAGGATAAAAATAAAAAAAAATAGAAAAAAAAACGGAATGAAGGGAGAATGAAACAGAAAATGAAACAAACATAAAGGAGGGACATGGATTGTGATTGGGGCAGACATTACCACGCAAGCTGTGTGTGGCATTCCCGCCCATGCGTAGGCGACAAATTAAAATGACACCATATAGTTTCGATTTAGGGGAAGGATTTTAGCGTGCCGTCTTTGCTTTATCTCGATCATGCATGTCAGAGCCATATTCATCGGCAGCCTCCATAAATAATAGTATTAGCAGTTCGCAACATAGTAACTGATTGGTAACACACTAGTGACACTACGCGATTTATAATGACCATCTATCAACTTATCTGCCTCCAACCATAATTTAATTAATGCAGGCACGTGAATTACGCACAGTGAACTGTGGACATTACTATGGAACAACAGTTAATGCTAGCACACTACCAGTCTATCAACATGACAAGCAAAAGTTTTCCCAAAAAAAAAAAAAAAAAAAAAACATGACAAGGAAAAGAAACAGTACGGAAAATAATCCTTAAGTATGGTTGGCAAGTAAGAGCAAATTGATCAGTGTTGGTGTCCACTTTGATAAACAGTGTCACATCTGTTTTGCCGTTTTAAACTCTCTCGCACTCTGGCCAGTCTTCTCCATTCTCACCTCCCTCACATTGCTCCATCTACAAGCTGCAGCATGAGTCCATCGATTCATATGTGCCTCAAAATCGTCTACGAGAAGATTGTAGACAATTTCCTCCTGATAGTCGCTGTGCCACTCACCATTGCCGCAGCAAATTGCGATGGCAAGACTCGAGCCTAACGAATCCACAGATCGAATTCAATCCTTGAGTCATCCACAGATCTTGTCAATTTTGTTGTTCTTGGCTATCGCAGTGATCGTATATTACATGCAGCGCCCATGCATTATTAGATAATTAGACATTTTCATGGTCAATTTAATCCAGAAATAAAACATCAGTAGGCTTGTGACGACATATATGTGCATGTGTATATCACTAACAAACGCTACAGCATGCAAGTATGACATATAGATCGATACAATAAGAACGCAAAGTGCGCTAATCACAGAGTTAAGATTGTACCCAGCGGACGGTCCGATGCCGAGGGCATCAGAGGCTCCATTCGCACTAGTCGACATAGTGCGTTGCTCGAAGTCATGGACCATAGTCGATGCAGGAAGGTATTCGCAGTGCAGTCCCACGAACGGTCACCAGGAAGAAGACGGGTTCCGTGATCGATCACCAGGAAGAAGACGTCGGACGAGCAGTCGTGGAATCGCTCCCCAAAAACCTAATCGCCGAACACCCCGTGCAAGGTTCGCAGGCGGACGAGGGTTCCGGAGGCACCCTGCTCTCCCGCTACTCCGTGCGCGCAGAGTTACGGGACGGGGAAACCCAAACGGCGGCTGAGATGTGGTCTCTCAGAAGCGAAGCGAAGCGGAAGATCTGGACTGACGGAGGACTTGAGATTTATGGCTGTGACGGAGAGGGAGAAGCGCAGCGGAGGATCCCATGAGATGGAGACACGAAGAGATGATAACTGGCGCAATCAATTCACCTCCACCATAAAGGAGAGAAACTCCCGTGATTATGTAGATTAAGTGGCAAAACCTGGCCACGCCCGCCCGCTCGCCGCCTGCCTCGCCTCGAGCCCACGGCCACGGCCTCGGCCTTGGCCCGGCCAGCGGCGGCGGCACGCGCGTGGCACTCCTTTGTCCTTCTCTCAGCTTCTCAATTAAGATGGATAATTTCCAACCAAATAAGCTGAGTAAATGTTCAGTCAAAATCCCATACGGTATTAAACCATACAACGCTTAATGTTACATATCATAGAGTTTTATTTGATTTATTAAATATTATACGGGCCAAGCCCATAATATATCCAACAATCCCCACCAAACTCTAGGGTTTATAACAAAGTAGTCTTAGAACCACATTTCTTTTATATACAAGTGTTTCGATAGAGACTATTAAGTTGAACATCCATTTAGAGCAATAGTTTCACTCAGTCACAACTGAACAATGGACTAAGCCTTGAATTTATAGTTTTATGTGAGGTGAATATCACTAAAGTCCTTAGCTGATACTAGGCTGCAAAAGATATCCCCTCTATTTGGAGCATATAAGTCATACTCCAGTGCCTTTCATGAATATTTAGAGATCACCTAAATCTCATAGACTGTGACCAGCAGTCTGACTCATATAGGTGTGTTCCTCAAAAGATATTATGTAGGACAATATCTTTGCTTTAGCAAGCCACTTGAAACACATTAAGGTAAAAACCAACCTGCCTTACAGAAAGCAAAGATATGCATCAGAAATGAGTGTTACTAAGGATCTTTCCTCACAATTTACTACTAGCTTGTTTCACCATCCTACTTTACGGGATCTCCGATCACATAGAACAGGTTACCACTATAGTAAATTTCATTTAGGTCTCAAACCCATCTCTCTCATTGCACTTTCTATCACATTGCGTGACAGACTCTTAGTGAATTGATCTGCCAGATTGTTAGACGTGTGAACATAGTCCAACGCTATTACTCCAGAGTTTCTCAATTTTTTGACAGATTTTAGTCGTCTCTTAACATGCCTTGTGGACTTCATGTTATCCTTAGAACTGTTAACCTTCGTAATCACAGTCTGGTTATCGCAGTTCATAGAAATAGCCGGTATGAGTTTTTCAACAACCGGTAAATCCATAAGGAGATCACGAAGCCACTCGGCCTCAGAGCCAGTGGTGTCTAATGCTGTGAGTTCTGCTTCCATTATAGACTTCGTTAAGATAGTCTGCTTGTAAGACTTTTAGGAAACAGCACCACCTCCAAGCGAAAACACATATCCACTTATGGCATAAAGCTCATCAGCATCAGAGATCTAGTTGGCATCACAATAGCCTTCCAGCACCTTCGGATGTCCGGTATAACGAATACCATAGCTCATAGTGCCTTTTAGATAGCGCATCACTCTCTCAAGAGCACGCCAATGATCATCTCCTAGGTTTTAACACAAATCGGCTCAGCTTGCACACAGCAAATGAGATGTTTGGCTTGTTGCACTAGCAAGAAACATGAGCGAACCAATGATCTGGGAATATCTCAATTGATCCCTTGCTATTCTTTGATTTTTCCTCAATAACACACTCGGGTCATAAGGTGTACGAGCAGGTTCACAGTCACTAAACCCAAAGCGACTCAGCACATTTTCCACATAGTGGGATTGTAACAGAGTTACCCCACCATCACCTTCTCTTAGAAGCTTGATATTAAGAATAACATCAACCTCTCCCAAATCTTTCATTTCAAAATTATTAGATAAAAATTCCTTCACCTCCTCAATCACTTTGAGGCTGGATCCAAAGATCAATATGTCATCAACATATAAGCACAAAATAACTCCTTCACCCCCACTATACCGATAGTACACACATTTGTCAGCTTCATTCACAACAAAGCCAGCAGATGTTAGAGTTCTGTCGAACTTCTCATGCCACAACTTAGGAGCTTGTTTTTGGCCATATAATGACTTTAATAATTTACACACCTTGCTTTCTTCACCATTTGCTACAAACCCATCCGACTGGTCCATATAGATCTCCTCCTCTAATTCTCCATTTAGGAAAGTTGTCTTAACATCCATTTGATGAACGATAAGACCATAGGAGGCTGCCAGGGAAAACAAAACTCAAATTGTAGTCAATCGGGCAACCGGTGAATAAGTATCAAAGAAATCATCACCTTCCTTTTGAGTATAACTCTTGGCCACAAGTCTTGCCTTGTACCTCTCGATAGTACCATTAGGCCTAAGCTTTTTCCTGAACACCCATTTGCACCCATAGGGACAATCAACTATTTCTCAAGTTCCATTAGATATAATAGAGTCCATCTCACTCTGTACTGCTTCCTTCCATAAGTTAGCATCAGGAGAGAAATATGCATCTTCAATGGTCGTTGGTGTGTCATCCACAAGGTACATAATATAGTCATCTCCAAAAGATTTTGCAGTCCTCTGTCTCTTACTTTTTCTAGTGACTATAGTGTCATCCTCCTCAGGATTTTGTATATAGGGTTCCTCAATTTGTTCTATCGGAGTAAAATTTTCATGCTCATGGGGAATTATAAATTCGTGACCAGTCGTGCTCGGTGCATTTTTCATGGGAAATTCATTCTAAATAATGTAGCATCTCTAGATTCCATGATTGTATCAACAGCCATCTCAGGAACACTAGAATTTATAATTAAAAATCTATAACCCACGCTGTGAATAGCATTACCAAGGAAAACACAATCAACAGTCTTTGATCCAAGCTTTCGTTTTTTGTTTATTGGCACATTCACCTTTGCCAAACAACCCTAGGTTCGTACGTAAGAGAGATTTAATCTCTTCTTCTCCTATTCCTCGAATGGTGTAATTTCTTTGTTCTTTGTGGGCACTCTATTTAGGACATGACACGCTGTCAATATAGCCTCACCCCACCATTCCTTAGATAGTTCCGCAGTCTCTAACATGGCATTAACCAAAATCAGTTAGAGTGCAATTCTTTCTCTTTGCAATCCCATTGGACTGTGGTGAGTATGGTGGCGTCCTCTCATGAATAATTCCATGCACCGCGCAAAACTCAGAAAATTCATTTGAAAAATATTCTCCCCCGCGATCGGACCGTAAACGTTTGATTTTCTTCTCAAGTTGATTTTCTACCTCAGCTTTATAGACTTTAAAATATTTTCTACCTCAGCTTTATAGACTTTAAAATAATGCAACGCTTCATCTTTAGTTTTCAATAAATACACGTAACAAAATCTAGTACAATCATCTATAAATATCATGAAGTATCGTTTACCGCCTTTTGTCAATTCGCCATTCATTTCGCATAAATCAGAATGAATGAGTTCTAATGGTGCCAAGTTCCTCGCCTCAGCAGCCTTGTGAGGCTCGCGCAGTTGCTTCGATTGCACACACACCTGGCACTTAGATTTTTTGACTAAGTTAAATTTTGGGATTAAATTCAGATTTGCAAGCCACGTGAGACAGCCAAAATTAATGTGACAAAGTCGTGAATGCCATATATTCGACTCATCCAAAACATTAACATTGTTCACTACTTTATTACACACATCATCAAGCAAGGATAAGCAGAACAAGCCTCCGCAATCATAACCTTTTCAAACAAATGTTCCGTGTCTCGACACAACACACTTATTGGACTCAAGCATAATTTTAAAGCCATCGCGACACATTTGAGAACCGCTAACAAGATTCTTCTTGATGAAGGGGACATGCTGCACGTTCTTTAATAACACCGTCTTTCCCGAAGTAAACTTCAGAACGACCGTACCAGCACAAAAAACACGTGCATGTGAATCATTTCCCATCAGCAAGGCTCCAGTCCTGCCGGCCTGATAGGAAGTAAACAAAAAACATCAGCACACACATGAATATTAGCACCACTATCCATCCACCACTCAGGTAAAAGACAAACTAAAAGAACAAAAGGTAAAGAATTACCATACCCAGATGTTCTTCCTCTAGTTTTGATAATCACCACGTTTGCTGATTTCTTTTCTTGCTTATATTTGCGGTCTAGGAACGCACTTGCCCAATGCTCATCACTCCCACAAACAAAGTAGCCTCTACCTTTCTTGTTGTTTTTCTTTTTAAACTGAACAGTTTGCTTAGGCTTTGTATTGTTGTTCTCTTGTATGTTCTTCTTCTTTTTATTACGGGATGCAAATAAGTTTTTCTTCTGCACAATATTGGCAGCGGAAGACTTAACTTCTTTTCCACGGTTGTCTTTTGCTCTCGCCCTCTCCTTAACATCAAGAGATCCAATAAGCTTAGCCATGCTAAACTCTTGTCTCTTGTGTTTTAGAGAAGTAGCAAAATCCCTCCAAGAAGGTGGCAGCTTAGCGATTATACCGCCGGGCACAAACTTGTCGGGTAACAGATATGGAAAATGTTCTAGTTCCTTTGCTAGCGTCTATATCTCATGAGCCTGTTCCACTACAGAATGGTTTTCAACCATTTTATAGTCATATAGCTGCTCCATAAGGTACAACTCACAACTAGCATCAGAAACTCCAAACTTTGCCTCAAGAATATTCCATAACTCTTTGTCTGATGTGCAAGATATGTAGTTTTCTCATACTTAGGATGAAGTGCACTAATCACAGCGCCTTGAAACAGGTTATCGGCAGCCAAGGACTTTTGCTCCTCCTCATGAATAAATTGTTCAGGCTTCCCCTGTGCGGCGTGATAGCAATTCATAGCAGTCAACCACAACACCATCTCATAAGTACGCCATAATGGGAATGGGGATCCCGATCTTTCGTCAGGTGATGGTAACTATCGTTGTGGCAGAGAATGACACACCGATCCGGCTTCAGATCGAAAGATCGAACCCTGCAATCTTAGCACCACAGCTCCTCTGGTTATCAACCAAGTAACGGACCAGGTTGACCTCGCCAAGAAGGCTAATCCCTGCTTGCGCAACGAAGAACACAAGCAAGAATAAGAAAGAACGCAACCAAATTGCAGATGAATGATTATCTCACGAAGTTGGGGTCTCACAAACCGATGAACGGCAAAACTGTTCTTGACAGAATAATCTAAGTAAAACTCGAAAACCTAATGACGGCGGTGGCATATGATTATAAAAGGTCTTAGGGTCGTCGCCTACCCTGGACGCGCCCCCTAATGGGACCAAACACGATACACGGTCCAACGGACCAAAAGAAGGTGTCGCAGCACCCTGGCAGATTCTAGACACTGACTTGTTTCGACGATTACCATTGATTCCGAAGATCTTTTGACATGAAACCACTTGGATTGGCATCCTTATCAAATTATCTTTCCATCCATATGTGGATCATCGAAAACGGAGTCCGGATGCGTCCTGGGTGACCAGTTTAAGGCAGACTGGTCCTGGAGGCCGAGGCAGACTCGAATTCTTGTTGGACTGGGCCTCCGACTTGTGTTGGACGTCCTTGCTGGTCATCATCACCTCCACCACTTCCTCTAAGTCCTTCATGACCCTCTCCAATATTCCTAAGCAAGATAACATCATTAGGTAGTAGTCTATTCTCAAAAGTATGAAAAATATCGCTTAAGAACGAGCTCACCTCTAAATTGAGTTGTTGCTTTCGAGCCCGGGTCATTGGACCTTGCATGACGGTTGGAGGATCAGCGGGTACCTCTGAAGAAGTGATGTCCTCATCATGCCATATCATAAAATTCATAGCACGCCATATCATAAAATTCTTGCCATCAAAATTCTTCGGCTTTAAAGCAACAGCAAAACCACTGACAGAAAATTACCTAACATTAGGTTTTTAGATTGTTAGATAATTAGGTATTTTCATGGTCAATTTAATCTAGAAATAAAACATCAGCAAGTTTGTGACCACATATATGTGCATGTGTATATCACTAACAAACGCTACAGCATGCAAGTATGACATACAGATCGATACAGTAAAAACGCAAAGTGTGGTAATCACAGAGTTAAGATTGTACCCAGTGGAGGCTCCCATGCCGAGGGCATCGGAGGCTCCATTCGCACTAGTCGACATAGTTCATCGCTCGAAGTCGTAGACCACAGTCGATGCAGGAAGGTGTTCGTAGTGTAATCCCACGAACGGTCACCAGGAAGAAGACGGGTTCCGCGATCGATCACCAGGAAGAAGACGTCGGACGAGCAGTCGCGGAATCACTCTCTAAAAACCTAATCGTCACACACCCCATGCAAGGTTGTCAGACGGACGAGCGTTCCAGAGGCACCTGCTCTCCCACTACTCCGTGCGCGCAGAGATACAGGACGGGAAACCCAAAGGGTGGCTGAGATGTGGTCTCTCGGAAGCGAAGCGAAGCGGAAGTTCTGGACTGAAGGAGGACTTGTGATTTATGGCTACGACGGAGAGGGAGAAAGGCAGCGGAGGATCCCAGGAGACGGAGACACGAAGAGACGGTAATTGGCGCAATCAGTTCGCCTCCACCATGAAGGAGAGAAACTCCCATGATTATGTGGATTAAGTGGCAAAACCTGGCCACGCCCGCCCGCTCGCCGTTTGCCTCGCCACGGCCTCGGCCCGGGCCCATGGTCCGGCCGGCAGTAGCGCGCGTGTGGCACTCTTTTGTCCTGTTCTCAGCTTCTCAATTAAGATGGATAATTTCCAATCAAATAAGTTGAGTAAACGTTTAGTCAAAATCTCATATAAAATTAAACCATACAACACTTAATGTTACGTATCATAAAGTTTTATTTTATTTATTAAATATTATACGGGCCAAGTCCATAATATATCCAACACGCATGGTGTACCTCGTCGACTATGCTTGCTTCCACCCCACATATAACTACCGTGTTTCCTATGCCGCTTTTGTTGAGCATGTCCGGCAAGTTAGGTCTGGTTTAGTTGGCGAATTTTTTGGCGAAATTGTACTGTCGCATTTTCGTTGTTATTTGACAATTAGTGTCCAATCATAGTCTAATTAGGCTTAAAAGATTCGTCTCGTGAATTTCATCTAAACTGTGTAATTAGTTTTATTTTTTATTTATATTTAATACTTTATGCATGCGTCCAAATATTCGATGTGACGGAAAATCTTGAAAAATTTTACAAAATGGAAGGGAACCAGACAGACACTCAGCCATTTCAGTGAGCGTAGCTTCCGTTTCCTGACACGCCTACTCGAGCGATCAGGCCTTGGAGAGGAGACATGCCTTTCTACAGTGGGCCAGTACACTAATAACCTGTTTGGCAGGGCTCCTTGCCCAGCGGCTCCGGCTCCCATTGCACTGCGCAACACTGTATGTTACTGTAGCAGCGAAAAACGGCTCCGGCTCCGGCAGGAGGAGCCAAAGAAGCCTTCAATTGGGTGCTCCGGCGGCTCCTCTACAGTGATGCTACAGTAGCAGGAGCCGGAGCCGCTCCAAACAGGTCCTAAACCCTACAAGTACTGCACGTTGGAGGCTGCTCGCGAGGAAGCTCAGCTCGTCGTCTTCTCAGCCATTGACGATCTATTTGCCAAAACGAGCATTTCTCCTCTCACCATTGACATTCTTGTCGTAAACTGCAGTGGATTTTGTCCGACGCCAGGTTTCCCCGACATGATCATGAACAAGTACAAGATGTGTAGTGACATCCGCAACTTCCATCTATCTGGAATGGGGTGCAGCGCGGGTTTAGCCTCCGTAGACCTCGCCAAGAACCTTCTGCAAGCCATGCCGCGAGGGGCACGGCCGTTGGTCGTATCAACAGAAACTCTCACACCCAGCTATTATTTTGGAAACGAGCACTATCGGAAACCGACTCTTTGCCAAATGTTGTTATATTTGTCGAGTGCATTTTCTCGAGCACTTGACAAAAATATTTGTCGAGTGCATTTTCTCGGGCACTCGGCAAACAAGTTTTTTTTCCAAGTGCTACGAAAAAAACACTCAGCAAAATAATTGCACTCGGCAAACAAACTCTTTGCCGAGTGCTGCAAAAAAACACTCAGCAAAGAAGTAAGTTTGCTGAGTGTTTTTTTTTTTGCACTCAGCAAAGAAGTAAGTTTGCTGAGTGTTTTTTTGGCACTCAGCAAAGAAATAAGTTTTTTTCCTCTTATAACCTTGAAACTTTTTCTACACTCCACATAGAATATGTGGTACTCCATGTTAAAATTTGGTATATTTCTAGATCTGTCTACTATATTTAATTATTACATTTCAAGCAATTTTTTGAATCAAGTCAAATTTGAATTGCAAGTTATTCAAATAATAGAATAAAATGAGTACAAAAATGGTATTCATGTTATTGAGTCCAGTGTGAGGCCTTACCCAGGAAATAAAAAGAAATTTCGAACATCTTGTTCAGGAAACACGACCACGAACGTGTGGCTGAATGGTTTTTAAATTCTAAAAAACGCAAACCAAGTCTGAAATCATGAGATTTGTCATGATGTGATGATATCATACGTGGAGGTTGTGGTAAAAATTTGAGAACATTTCGCACAATTTGTCATGTACGATGTTTAAACACTGAATCATCTCAGAAGAAGAATCGTAGCGTTGAGAAGGAATCGATAAGATTTAGAGTCAAAGTCACGGTCGAATTGGGGTTTGACTTTAAAACTTTTTGTATAGGCAATACAGAACATAGATTGTTTCATGTGAAATTTTGGTAATTTTTTGGATCCATTTTATAATTTTAATTTATTAAGTGCAATTATAGAATTTTAATTGATATAAATTAAATTTGAGCTGTAACTGCATAAAATAATAGAATCATATTCGTAGAAAAATCATATATATATTGTTGAGTCAATTTGACAAGGTATTTTCAAAGTACATCGAACAAAAAAAAAGGAAAAACGCGTTATGGAAAACAAGGAAATGAAAAAATAACTAATACATTTGCCGAGTGCCCCAAACCTTGACACTCGGCAAAGCCATCTTTGCCGAGTGTCCTAGCTCCACACTCGGCAAACTCAACACTTTATAAACTTAAAGAAACACGTTCTGCCACGTCAGTGATCCGTGTCTCCAAAATCGAGCTCTCCCATTGGTCCGAACCTCCTCTTCCTAGATCCCTCCTCTCTTATCCCTTCCCTCTCCCTCTCTCCTTATCCATTCCTCTCACCTCATCTTCCAAGGGGCAAGGGTAGGGATGAAAACGGATCGGATACGGACGGATATCACCGATATTACATTTGTTTTCATATTTCTGCCTGGATTCGGATTCGAATACGGATAGTGTCAACTATGTCGGATAGGATACGATTGGATATCGACATCATAAATATGCGATTTGAGTATTCGGATACGGATACGGTATCGGATGTTGGATATCCGGACTCGGATACGGATAGATCTCAACCCCTCTAAACGGATTCGGTTTCAAATACGGTCGGAAAATATCCGTACCGTTTTCATCCCTAGGCAAGGGGCAAGGGGCAGGAGAGCGTCGGCGGGCGCGGGACACCGGCCGGCGGTGGGCGGCGCGGCACGGGTCACCAGCTGGCAGTGGGCGGCGTGGCAGGGCAACAGGAGGCAGCCATGGCCGGGCGCGCTGGGCGGGTGGGCGGGGCGACGCGGGCGGCGGGGGCCGAGGTTGTGGCGGCGCGGGCGGCGGAACGGCGACCGCTGCGGGTGCGCGGGCGGCTGGAGCCGGGAGCAGCCGAGCGGCGAGAGTGGCGGGAACGGCAGCGGGAGCACTAGGACACAGCGGCGTCGGTGCGTTCCATGGCCGTCGTCGTGGCCGCCGGTGCGCGCTTGTTGGACACCGAGCGGCCACCGGTGCGGACCATGCCGGTCGGGGACAGGCACGGCGCGAGCGGGCTTTTTTATTTTCGTAAAAACCATTGTTTGTCGAGTTTTTGTACCGTCGACACTCGGCAAACAAGACATATTTGCCGAGTACTGATGCCGTTAGACACTCGGCAAACGCGCCATGAACGTCTTCTCGCCGTCACGTTGCTTTTTTTTCGAGTGTCGGTTTTAGCACTTGGCAAAGTCTTTGCCGAGTGCCCGATAAAAAACACTCGGCAAAAAAAACGTTTGTTAACTCTGTATACACCGAGTGCCATTTGCCGAGTGTAACACTCGGCAAAACCTTTGCCGAGTTTTTTTTGGGCTTCGCCGCACAGCAAATTTCCAGATTCCCGGTTGTGGAGAGAGCTATGCTGCTTCCATATTGCTTGTTCCGCATGGGCGGAGCTGCCGTGCTGCTTTCAACATCACCCGCAAAGGCCCGTTTTCGACTCGAGTATGTCGTTCGGACACACGCTGCAGCAGACGACAAGTCATACCAGTGCATCTATCAGAAAGAGGATGATAAGGGAAACAAAGGGGTGGATCTCTCCATGGATCTCATGGGCGTTGCTGCCAGGACGCTCAAAGCCAGCATCACCACCATTGCGCCGCTCGTCCTTCCAGCCTCCGAGAAACTTTTGTTTGCAATGTCCTTCGTATCTACGAAGCTTCTCAGAACGGGGACCAAGTTGTACGTGCCTAACTTCCTCACAGCGTTCGAGCATATTTGCATCCATGCAGGTGGGCGTGCAGTGATTGATGAGATCCAGCGCAGCCTAGGCCTGTCAGACAAGCATGTTGAGTCCTCCAGGATGACACTGCAAAAGGGAGATCGAGTATGGATGATTGGATTTGGTTCTGGATTCAAGTGCAACAGTGCAGATGGGCCATGGGCTACGTGCATCCATCGTTATCCAGTGCATGATCCTTAATAAGATCCACAAAACCAGTTGGGTCAGTACTGTGCGTACATTGTCATTGTCTGCGTTGTAATGTGTAATCACAAAAAAAATATGGATAATTAAGTGCTCTCTTTCTACCAATCCCCCTGCAACATAATCAGACTTCCCCTCTCCAATATGCAGATGACACTCTCATCTCAACTTATATGCAAGGTTGTAGCAAACAACTTTTTTTTGAAAACTCTACTTGCGAACACTTGATGATTATTACGCTAAATCCATCAGCAGCTATTGGTACTTTTTCAAAGCTAGACTTGCATGCGCACTTGATGATTATACCAAATCCATCAGTGCTATTTGGTATCTAACATATTTCCACTAGCTAGGATACTTATATTAGTGGTCTTGGTTTGGTGGACCAAAGCTTCAAATAGCAGATATGGTTGTTTCTCTTCCCCTATAATATATTTGGCTCATGTCAAAATTATGGAACAAGCCAAGAAAGTATGATTACACAAGTTGCAACTTGAAGATTTTGAATTTATGACTTATTTTAGTTGTTGTTTTTCTTTGGTACATCAGAGTCTGATGACTTATTTATATGTTTCATTGTTGGGATATGTGTTAGTACTTTGTAATAGTTTTAGTCTTATTTATCTTTATTAGAAGATGTCTGAAGCCGGAAACCCTGTATTAACTATAAAAACAAGGTTGAAGGGTGTAAAGCTAAAAATGCCAGCACAAGTAATGCACCAACCGCTGAATTTCATATTTCAATTGAAGGTGGTACCATAAAAAGCACACCTAAGTATGAGCTTGTTAGAACTAAAGAACCTACTAGAACTAACAAACCTAATGGTGACTTCTAAGAGATTTGTCTGGATCTCATCCTCACGGTGAGGATCTAGATTCAAGATTGTGAATGTAGAATATGGATCCTGTACTAAAAAAATGAGGGGGTGTTTAAATCTCATTTCAGAGTGATTATTGCATCTGCAAAGTAAATATTTCCAAATAATAGGTTTGAGGTAGATAATTGGATTCTACACTACTCTCTAGAAAACATTTTTGCGATATCATTTTCACCAACACTTTAGTAAAAATCGTTTGTGATAATATATCACCACTAGTTTATAATAGAGTAACAGTGAAAATCAGGGTGGTTTTCACCCAATCATTCATATCACAAACCATTGGTGAAAATGTTTGCACTATCTCTCTCTCCATAGAAGCTCGTCTGACCAATCCTGGCCCGCTAATATAGCCTCGAACTATATAATTTGGAAAACCCTAGGACCTCCCACAATCCCACCACATCTAGCCCCCCTCACCTCTAGGACCTCCCTCTGCCTCACATCTATCTTTCCTCGCCTCGGCTTGGCTCTGCCCCTTCCCTCCGCTTCCAACTATGTTGGTATTCCTTATGCTCAAGTCAATAATTCTGCAGCACATAGAATACCATTGTAACCTTTCACTCGGAAGTATTTCAGAGTATCATATTTATCCTCAAGGAAGCAATGGCTAAAGAATATGATAACTAACCATGATGTATCTACCAACTAATTGATGAGGACACGCCCACGGTGTCCGAGAATTAACCCCAATCTTCATGGTACAAGACAATCAAGAAACAGTGTCTCTTAAACAGTTCGGCTTGCACCAGAAGTATACACCAACAGATAACTCACGCCAAAGCTAGTAACAGAATAGTATGTACGGAGTAGCTAGCAGCTATCCTTCCGTGAGACCAAGACAAATTAATTAATTGAATTGCTAACCAATCAGAGAAAAGCTGAAGCATACGACAATATGAGACTCACAGAAATCAATTTAGTTCACAGCCAATCAACGTAGCAGCTTGAGTAGTATTGTATTATAATAATTGATATGGCCAAAGAACCGAACACGGCACAACACGAATACGCAGACTGGAAACTCAATTCGATGACCAAAAGAGTAGCAAACCGAGGATCAAATAACACTACGTAAGAAACGTTTTTTTTCAGGGGCGGCTTCTAACTCTTCGTAGGATGGTTTTGTCAATCGTCCCTATGAAGGGGTGGCTACAAATCGATGATTTGTAGAGGCGGTTTCCATACCGCCTTTACAAATTGATTTATAAGGGCGGCTGGTTATCAGCCGCTCCTATAAATTGATTTGTAGGGGCAACTAGATATTGAGCCGTTCCTACAAATCAATTTTTAGAAATCACGAAAAAGGCGCAAAAAAATAGCAACAAAGGGGTAGCTACAAATCGTTGATTTGTAGAGGCAGTTCGCAGACCGTCCTTACAAATCGATTTATAAGGGCGGCTGGTGTTATCAGCCGCTCCTATAAATTGATTTGTAGAGGCGACTGGATATTGAGCCGTTCCTACAAATCAATTTTTAGAAATCACGAAAAAGGCGCAAAAAAATAGCAATTTTTTTTTAATCCGAGCAGGTCTCCACTGGCAGCCACACACACCCACTCTATCGTTGCAGCATTTTTTCATGATTTTTGCACACTTTGCGTCGGCCGGGTTTCAAACCCGCAACCTCTCGCTCCGCGTAAACTCCTCTATCACTGCACCTCACGATCACTTGTGTCTATATTTCATTTTGGTTCCCCGCATATTATACAAAACTGAGCATAAATTGATTATTTGGTGCCCTAAACTAATTTAAATAAAAAAGTTGTCAACTACAAAGTTTTATAACTTTTCGAGATCTACAACTTTTATTTTGGTAGTTTCTCCATCCGAGGTCACTTATAAAATTTGAATTTCAAATTTAAGAAATTCGAACGTAGTTTTCCATGACAAGATAATTTTAAATGAGAAAGTTATCAACTATAAAGTTTCATAACTTTTCAAGATCTACAACTTTCATTTTTACTGTTTATCCATCCGAGGTCGTTTAAAAATTTTAAATTTCAAAATTTTAAAAATTCAAACATAGTTTTCCGTGACAAGATGATTTCAAATTAAAAAGTTGTCAACTACAAAGTTTCATAACTTTTCAAAATCTACAACCTTCATTTTGGTTGTTTCTTCATCCGAGGTCGTTTACAAAATTTGAATTTTAGTGCTTAATTTTTAATACTCGGCGCCTATTTGTAGGGGACTTCAATATTGAGTCGCCCCTACAAATTCGATTTATAGGGGCGGTTGGATATAGAGTCACCCCTATAAATCAGGCCATTTGTAAGGGCGGCTGATAACACCGGCCGCCCCTACAAATTCATTTGTAAGAGCGGCTCATTTGACAACCATTTGTAGGGGCGGCTCAATATAGAGCCGCCTCTACAAAGAAATGAATGCGTTGCTACAAATCGTTTTTGTAGTAGTGTAAATCTCGGCTTATAAATACTTAGTGTAGATGCAATCCGATCAGCGGTGTTCTTCCACCCGAGGTCACGATGAACCATGATCAGAAGATGGGAACTCCGAGAATTCTAAGCGACACACTCAAATAGTAGCAGCTTGATCACGCACTCCACGATGATCACATCATTAGAGTTTCACGAGCGGTGGCTTGACAGGGAATACTCCACGATAAAATTCTAATCTAATCTATCCTTGGCCTTATATGTGCTCGCAGGCACAGTTCGATTACAACTGTGACACGTGGACCAGGACACCACGTAAAACACCAAAACCACGAAGGCAGCATTAGCTGCATGCAAAACAAAAGTACCTGCTGCTTGCGCCTCACGCATGGCCACAAACACATAAGGAAGGAAATATTAAATAAAGCGGCTACTTAGCTAATCACCTTACTTGAAGATTCTAATCAAATGAACTCGCTAGTTGCAAACCGGCCTTAATAAAATATTCTTTATCATCCGTTGAGATTATCCCAAGTGGAATATAGCCAAATTGAATAATATCTCTGTGCTTCTTTTCTTCTAATTTCTTGAGAAATTTTGCCCCTCTGAATATTAGCTTTGTTGGCAGGTCGCCTGTTGAAGGAATGACTCCTTTCTTCATGTTGCCTCTTTTCATGTCAAAAGACAAAGAACCGAACTGCACAGTTAAGTGATTTGTATTGACAACAGCTGAAATAATTTGAGGAGTCATGGACTCATCACTAATATACCAACTAAACTAAAGTGGGTGTAATGATAATAATAGGGTAGTTGATACACAGAAGTTTCACTCAAGAAAGGTAAGGTGAAAGAAAAGCTAAGTGGGAGGACAAAGAGTGAGGGAGCTTCTTAAGTTCTTCTTTGTCAAAAGGTTCTTTCTTAGCTATATCTTAGCAATATAATTTAACATAACAAGACTAATGGTCAAACACCAAGCACTTCAGAGCTTTGTTTCAGTCAAGCACCGCAAAAGATGACTTGTGTCGTTGCAGCTTTGGGCCCTATGCTTTAAGAACTTGCACAAACACAGTGTGGACTATATTGACTAGACGGGGCTGTCACTACCCACTAGCTACCACACATCCGGGAGCAAACTGCAAACATGGGTAAACTTTAGTCCAAGCACCTGAGTACTACTCTAGTTTCCAATTGGAAGATAGAGCACTGAATTAAGAGCGGTGAACCCATGCAAGGTGTGAACACTACTCTAATTATACTGAAGATATACTACTAAGACTATACTAAAGCAACCAAAAGTATTACTACAACAAATGGAATAGTAACAATTACACTAGGACATGTGAGTAAAGAAGGTAATAATATATTGCATAGATAAAGTCTTACAAGGAAGGTAAGATACAAGAGCTAGCTCACCTTTCCAAATACCAAGGCTAGTGCACTCCACTCCACCTTTCCTAAGACTGAGGCATAGCTTCACTCACTCTAACTCCCACTAACAATAACACTAAAACAACATCTTGAGAGAGTGGAGAGCTTCTTCTTGTGGTGTGTTACTAGTGAGGTGACGGGTCCTATTAATAGCTTGGAGGTGACTTGGGAGAGTGGAGATGCCCCCTTCAATCCGTGTGATGCACATTGATAGGATTAGATCAAACCAACCTCTAACCCATGCATAGGATTGCTCTACATTGTGTTTCCTTGCATGTATCCAAAGTTGAGGCAGTTTGGCCCAACTATAGTGTCAGGCGACCTAGCAGGAGGTCGGCTGACCTCCACTTAGGGCCTATGCTTTGAGACCCACTTCCCTTGGGCTCTAGGATGACTAAGGAGGCTTCACACCCAACTTGAGAGCCATTGGGCTTACTGGTAGGTCACCGACTTAGTTAGGGTCGCCCGACCTCAAATATCTCCATTTCAGCCTGTTGTCTTTTGGGAAGCATAATTTTGTGTTTGAACTATGGATTAGGTGATCCAAATGTCCATTTCATTCATCTCGATGATCTCTTCGGCATGATAGGTTCAAGCATGTGATTTGAGAAAGTATTTGGACCATGTTCATGTATCCTTTTGTTCCTTGCTTGGAATCATGTGGAGTTATCCCGCATAAGCCCTAGTTTATCCCTCATTGATCATTATCCATATGAGCTGATCTTGCTACTCTACCATTCGTGGTATTTGTGCACCAAATCATTTGCATTCCATGTGAAACAGGACACAAAACTTGTGGAACTAGTTAGATTAAAGCCTTATAGATGTGGTGTTGCTTATGTAAGATGTGGAAGTTGTCATTTTTTATACTAACTAGAAGAATACTCCGCGTGTTGCCGTGGGACTTTCTTAAAAATAAAATTGTTGCATGTATGAGTTAAACCTACGTGTTCTAACATCTATTCTTATCAAAATTGGGCAAAACAATGGGAGGATCCAATAAAAACCAATAGCATTATATCAAATTATAAGACGATAGAACAACAAAACAAATAGTAATATATGAATGCCTAAGTATGAATCGACCACATAATCAATAATTGGTGTGGGTCACAAAGTAAATGAATATATAAAACTAGATAATAGACCTATGATGAATCTTGAATTTAGTAGGGGCGTGAAACAATCCTACGCGCAGAGGAATTGAAAACAATATGTGCAAATAATCTGACCGATTGGATATCAGGAATCATGATTAGGCGGAGGGTAGTACTGATGATCTAGCCACAATGGAAGGAATCATGTGCAGCGCAGGTCCTCTCAGCTCGTCGACTCGTGCATGTCTTCGGGTTGGGTTCCTCTACAAGACTACAATGCAATGGAAATTTATAATAGTAGTGACGCAAGACGTGGGAGTTGAACAGGCTGTTAGGCTTAGGGTAATCAAAGGACCCGGAAGGGGATGTGTATCGATGGAGCCAAATGTGCATGCATTCTTGCTGCTGTCTCGTTCCTCCGAGAGAGCACATACATAAATTGCATAGAGACGGAGGTAGTTGGGAGGACGTTTGGACACTTTGGATGATTGAAATGGTTGCCATTGGAAGAAACTGAGGAGTCTAGTAACTAATGAAGGAAGTGCATGGCCTTCCACTTTGGCTTGGAGGAGTACGGCCATACAGGAGATAGAAGGATGCGAGGTCGGGCGATAAATGAAGGAAAAAAATGCTAATAAGAATTTGATGGTTTACAATACTTGATGATGTGGAATGTTGTGGTATGAGATAGAATTCGTAGTGGGGTTTTGCTTTATAAGAGATATATATTTGATGTTTAGATTAGCAAGTTAATGACCATCAACAAACCACAACCAAGGCAAGTTAGGTGGCGACGGCCATGCACGGCTCAGGGTTGCGAGCTACACACCTGTGGGCTATTCAAGCGGTGAAGCGACCATGCATTGTGAGGGTGGTGGCGGTGTGGGGCCTCACCATCTTCTAGATCTAGCGCCAGCACATGAGCTCGACGAGATATAGTAGGCCTCTCCCTCTTCTTTCTCTCCCACACGTCCTCACTATCTTCATTTCATATGTGTTAGTAGGGGAGGTGGGAGCATGCTCGGTGGTGAAGGCAGGAGTGGGCTCCATAGTTGTCGGAGGTTTTGGCCTTGACAATCGAGATCAGCGTATCATCCATAAAGAATCGGAAGGGTAGCACACAGGACACAGATTTATACTAGTTTAGGTATGTGGTACCTGTGGCAGAACTGCCTAGTCTAATGCCTCCCAGAAGTACTTGTCTTCCATTAGACACTAAGTACTTAAGAGATGACACTAAACTACGTAGTTCCGTCGAGCACATCATAAGAGAGAACTCAAAAGTCTATATTTTTTCATCAGGATCATAAATGAGAGAATAAAGCTTACAACATTCTTAAGTCATTTCTTACATCACTTTATTATGGTACCAGAATATTACCTCAATTTATTATAACAGCAAAATATAGCAATGTTATCAGAGTTACAGAGGAAGTAGGATTAATTTAATGACATGGTGGAGTATTAACATAGCGGACATTTATATACAAGAGATGCTAACAGATTTTTACATCTTTTCTTATAAAAATCTTTCGTGGGGGTTATAAATAAACACTATGGTCGTAGCACGAAAGGAATCCTCGCTGAGCCCACCAGGAGATTTCCCCACACAAGAGTCAGCTCTAAGTATCCTCCGTTCACCTACAACAGGGGGAATAAAACCCTGAGTATTCGATTGTACTCAGCAAGACTTACCCGATAGGAGAAAAATAAAAGACTCCAAGGATATACAAGGCTTATTTGGCTTATGGGTTATTGCATTTGCGGAAGCATTACTAAACGTGCGTCCTTATATTCAATTTTATTAACAGTAATCATTAGTTCATTAACTAACCATTCTATGTAAGCACCTATGCAACTTTCAAGCAGGTGATAAGCAATCAGAACCATTTTACCATCTTTCATATTCCAGTTCTTACTATGGTACTAGACTATAGCCAAGTCGTACCGAATCACATGGTGATTGGCAAACTAATGTATCCTAGCTGAGTACCCCAAAACATACGCCCCGCTTGTACCCCAGGCACAAATAAGACCAACCCATCACTCTTCTATCAAGGGATCCAGGTCCCTGTCCAAACTTGGACAACAAGCGCCCACTCCTGAGTCCTGGACTCAGTGTAATGCTTAGACCTCCACCATCCCCGCCTCCAATCAGTCGGTCCGAAAAGAGCCAGAACCCACGACAAGAGAGCAACGAGTCTTTTTGCTCCCATAAGCAAGTATGTGCTTAAGATAATAAGTCTGTGACCGGACTAGAATCAACAGCAACGGACAGTCCTCAATCGACATAAGCGGAACAAGTGCAATCCGAGCCTCACTCGAATGTCTAACCAAGTTCAGATCCAAAGTACCATTCCACCAGGTCTCCAAATATCATTCATATATATTCCATGTGACAGTAATATAATAACAATAATAATATCTTTCATATCTCTCGTGAGTGACAGGTAATCACTCGACTTCTACTAGATCCTATAGCATAGTAATCTACACGATCCTGACATACTAGTAGTACTCATAGGATAAGGTTATATATGTGCAAGTGGTTTTCATTCAACTCCTTAAAACCTAATACACAAGCATAAAATAAAGTGCAGAATAATAGGGGTTATGCACCAGGGCTTGATTGGGTAAGATATAACCAAAAGTTCGTATTCCATCATAGTGACATGATCATCAAGGCATCATCTTTTCTGCTACTTCAATCGAATCCAAGATCCATCATTGTTCCCATTATGATATACATGGATACAACGTAGATGCGCAATTAATCAACGGTAACCTCAACTCTTAAATATACGATTACGCTCCACAAGCTAACGAGCTAGATTTAATGAGTAATGTACTGGTCAACGTATTCACATTGTCAAGTAAGGCTTTGTCTCCAGAAAAGTATTCTAGTTTTAAAATCCCAAGGTGCTTTGGCATTTTATTGATTAAATATATATTTTTGAATTAGGGCTTATTTAGCTGCCTTAGCAAACTAATTATTATGGAGCTACAAAAATTACAGTGAGCACCTAATAATGTTAGGGATTTACTGTAAAAGTTTCAGAGCAAACACTATCACCAATTCATCATAAAAATTCCTACAAGTTTATATCTTATAATATTAAGCATCTTAAAGTAATTAGATAACTCCTAGAAATATTACAAAACTATGTGAACCAAATATACTAGCAGATAGTTCACCATTTTAGGAACCTAACAAAATTTGTTTCACGATTTTTGGACATCTATATCATTTTATATTAATTGTCAAAGTTCAGCTCAAAAATAAAAATGAAAAGCTATTACTATTTTCCATGAAAAAGATAACCGAAACCGGCCCAACGTGGCCCACGCGAGGCGCGGCCTGCGCGCAGATGCGGCCCACGACTGGGAGCCCATGCGCGTGCTGGCATTTTAGCAAAAACGCCGCCGAGCTTCCAACTATTCTCGCCGCTACTATTCGTCCTATTTACTCAGTCAACACTTATGCACGAAAGACCCCAAGAGAAGTTGTCTTCACATCGGGGAGGTCTCCGTGACCATCGTGCTCGCCAGCGCGGCGTGGACCGATACGGCCCCGTTACGCTGGCCAACTGGGACCCTTGTAGACCTAGATATGGGACCGATGCTCACCTATGGGCCGACGTGCGACGATGGGCGGTGGTTGTACGAATGGAGGTGAAGCAGAGCGGGCTCTCCCTGATGATGGGCGACCTACAGCGGTGGCAACCACATTTCGGTGAGCTGCTGCACTCGTGGGGCAGTAGCGATAGTGGTGAGTATCAGGGAGCGGTCCTAGCGGAGGCGATGGTTCGACCAGAGATGCCCTGAGCAAGGCTGGCCGCATACGCGACCGCGTCAACAGTGTTGGGACAGCAGTATGGCGAGGAGGGGTTCGAGGTGAGTCTAGCGGTGCAACTAATTTGGCTATAGGTGGTCCGATGGGAGCTGCCCATGGTGATGGGCGGCTCGGCCTTAATGGCACGGTGGCAGGAGCAAAGCTCCAAAATTGGAGCTCGACTGGGCACCAATCAAGGCGGGGTGAGGACAGCCGGCTAGGCAGCTTGATGGTGGCACCAAAGACACCACAACATACCCCGAGATGACCTCTCCCTGCCGCACTTAAAGTCATGGCTCAGCTGGCCATGGTGGGAGAGAGAAGAGAGGGAAGGGAAATACTGGAACTTGACACGACGTCGGCTTCGTGGGACATGACCGACGCGACTAGGGCGACACACGTTCTAGCGCCAAAGCCACAATGTGCGTGTGTAGGCGGTGGGGTAGCGTGGCATGAATGCGGCCGCCACTCCATTAATGGTGGAGCATCGCGAATGGCGACAGGGAAGGAGAGCCAAGCCCACATGCGCAACGCGACTGGGAAGGGTCACAGCAGCACAGCAATGTGAGGTAGAGGCAGCGTAGAGCTAGGTAGGGGAGCAGCGTGCAGGGTGCCAGCGGGGCACCATGGCGCGGTCAACTAGCAGCAGGCGCTGTGGCCTGAGCGGCAAAGGCACAACCAAGCCACGGCCAGGCCGAGACGGCCTCGGCCGACCAACGCGCGGCAGTGCGCGTGCACATAGAGCGCGCCAACACCGCGATGGCATGCCCCTGTGGCCTGGTGACCGTGCCCAACCCAGAGGGCTAGCCCGAGAATGTGTTGTGCACGGAGTTTAAAGCAGCGACTGGCGCTAAACCATTGCCTCTAAACCAAAACCGACTTCACCACGATCAAACTAATACATGAGGCTGCTCAGCCGAGCTAAAACACCGCATCACCCTCTAACCCAATCTCTCTAAATAAATTACTAAAGTTAGCAATGTCTAGCTGTTGACAAACTTGGAATTTTTTCTAAGTTTTGAGCTGAATTTGATTTTAATTTGCGATATCTAAGCTATTGGAAATACTAGCTAGTAATATCATTTTTCGACAGCAAGTATTTCACTGTCATCTACAAAGTTCATATTTCAAACTTCATTTAAGTGTCACATGTGTGTTCTATAGTATTTTTGTTCAATAAAAATTAGTTTACACCCCTACTTATTAACCGTACAAATCGTGGAGCAACTTTCGTTTCGTATTTTTGTTGATTGTTTTAGTTGCAATGCATTATCTACTCACTTCACCATATGCATTAGCACACAAGTATGATGCTCATGACATGATTTAGTAGTCAGTTTAGGGTGTAACACCGAGGGTGTTATAGTACCCTATGTCCAGTTGGGAGTAGATCTCTTATCTCGTATGCTCTAGTTTACAAGGGGTTGTTGATGACTAGTTGCCTAAGCAATATAGCCTAAAATATGTTGAGGTACCTACCTATTAGGGCCTCCCTAACCCGGCTTATATAGTCTGAATGGTAGGGTTACAGGGATATCAATCGTTTACCGATATGTTTCCTAGTCGGTTACAAGGAAATCATAAACAATTAACTACCATATCTTGTAGAAGTTGGTGTCTAAGATCCATACATTAGGTTACTTGTCCACCACGTCTGATGATGTACATGGTTCGGGTGGACCTCATCTTCATCAGCTTCGGCCCATCCCGATGGTAATGGGCTGGTATTTGGGAGGTGAGGTACCCGGGGTCCATATCACCGATAGTACATAGTCCCCTAAAGGACTAGATGAGAAGCCAGTCGAATGACGCAATCCTTTGGGTGCTAGTGCCAAAGGTCAGTGTGTTGTAGCTCCTAATGACTCAGTCCTCTAGGCATCTGCACGTGGTTGTGCCCTTCAGTCTTTCAGGTAATGCACATAATCATTAAGTCCTGTTATAGATAAGGATGAATGAGTCAGGGAATTCAAAGCACCTCATCTTCCCCACTCTGTTTGTTACGCGCGTCTCGCATGGGTCATGAATCTTGAATGTTCATTTCCCCTTTTCTGTCTTCAAGGTTGGGCTCATTCCTCATCATCTCCATTCTTGAAACCTTTGGATCCAAAATAAAACTTTTTATCCAATTGCCCATCTTCTAAGCCATGGCTCTCCTTCCCTAGCCTCTCTAGCAACAACAACAGCGCTAGGTGAAAACCTTCAAGATGAGCTTCCACTGGCATCTGGGCGTAGCAGTGGCTGCTCACCCTAGGTGCTAGTAGAAGTTTTACAAAAACAAGGGGGACATCGCCATTGGGTGCTTGAGGGTACTGATTACACATTGTAATTAGATCTCTCGTGGTGCAGCCATGGCAGGCTTTGATGGGGCTGCTCGGATGTTGATGGCAACTATTGTTGTCACCACACCAAAGTGTGCTTGGCGTGGCTACTAGTGCAAGTTCATCAACTGTTTGGACAGAATAATATTGAATTCGGTTATGTGAATTGTGATGCAGACTACAAAATGATTACAGTTCACCTAGAATGGAATTTGATTTTCTTTATTGGAGAGGGAAGAACACTCATTGCATAGGACATGGACCACAAAAAAGTTCATGTCATCCCTACCCGTGTCATACGGTATGGTAGCGTGTGCTTAGATATCATCAGACCTTACTATCTTCCTTATGATCCCTTGTTCTTGGAGTCATTAGCAGAGCGGTAAAGCTACATTTGATGTATCTCTCTGTTATGACATGTTTAAATAGACCAATGTTGTTTAGTTGTCTGTGGCCATGTTAATTTCCTCGAGGAAGGTTGCTGTCAATATTTTAGTTAAATTAGTGTGCTATCTTTGTTTTGTTTGCAAAATGATGAACAATACCACTGACGGTTTGAAAACGGCGATGGTCAACAACGACTATCACTAATGACTTTCACCAATGGCGACCAAAACCATCGGCGAAGGGGGTTTGGAACCGGCGGTAATGAAACCTTCTCTAGTAGTGAATTAAATCACTTCGAATGAAATGCTTCAATTCAGTTTGAATCTAATTATATTCACTTCGTTTTACAGGCACTAGTGGCACATACCAGGGAGTTGTCTAATGAAGCACAACTACGTCAATTTCATTATGTAAGTCCGTGCAGAGATTAGTGCCTTGCTATATAATCAAGGGGCAGCTTGTGCGGATTACGCAAACACATTCTATGTTAGTGTGGATTGCTATTGTAAAAAGTACACTTGTTTGTGGACATGATGTGTGGATTTGATGATTATCTTTGTATGTGTGTTTGGTAGGCTATTAAAGTAGATCTCAATTAATAAATATATTGTGAAAACCAGGATGCAATATAATTTTGTTAGAGAAGGTCATCGACGCCGCCTCTAACTACCGGCAATGACTAGTAGTGAACACCAATGGTTATGCATTGAATCATCGTTGATCAATTGCTCATCAATGCCAAATTGGACCACTGACCAGTGGTGATCAAGCTAGTCACTACCGAACTGCACCACTGATCGGGTGGTGAAGAAACCATCAACGTCAACCGCCGGTGTTGAAGTCTGCACTAGCGGTGATGAAAAGCTCATCAGCGTGGATCATTTTGTAAACTGACATCAACTATCGGATCATAAATGACGAATCATACTATGACCTATTGATGATCATTCCATTATCACAAATGAATTAAACTCCAAACTGATAGTGATAGTATACTATCACAGTCGGTTGTGAATCGATAGTGAAGTCTATGGCCATCACCATCAACATTTCACTACCGAGGGCCAAAACCGGTGGCGATGGGGGTTCCAATCTAGCTGTGATGGTGTCGGTGTTTTGGACCGGCGGGCCCTCAACCAACTAGTGAAAATGTACTTCGTGCCCCTAATCTCAGATGGTGATGCAAAGAGACACAAGGTTTATACTGGTTCAGGCAATAGGTGCCCTATGTCCAGTCTGAGAGATCGATCTTGTATTCCTTGCACCGAAGTGCTCGTAGTAGCGGGTTACAAGCTGGGCGAGAGAGGGAGCTAGTCCTAGGTCTCTGCGTGGAGCGGTGTGGGTTGCCTGAGATGTTGATCTTAGGCAGTGAGGAAGCGTGTGTGTTATAGAGTGTTGAGCATTGCTTGCGCGTGTGTGTGCCTGTTCGTGAACTTGTGAGCTCGTCTATGCGTGAGTTCATGAACTTGTGAGCTCATGAGCTCGTGTGTGTGTTCGTTCTTCTATGTCCCGTGAGTCCCCCTAGAAATGGCCCCGATCACTCCCTTTTATAGTTGAAGGGGGGACAGGGGTGATACATGTGTTTGCTACGCGGCGTCTTGTGAGCGGAGGTGGTGTGTCCGAGCCCTGTAGCTTGCCACTGTGGCGGCATGGTCGATGGAGCGGTCTTGTCCTTGATGCACTAGAGTGACACGCCGGTCACGCCCGATGCTGTGCGACGTGGGAGCTCCAGTGATAGCTTGATGCAGGGCATGGCAGACGACGTGTCGGTCAATGTATGTCGACAGCGTAAAGAGCCGAGGCTCAGTTGGTGCAGAGGATGAGACATCATGGCAGGCTTGGTGGGCGCAAATCCCGAGGCTACCGAGAACCTAAAGCAGATTGCTGAGGCTCGGAAAGCGTAGTTGGTCCCATACACTGATTCTGAGGCTATAGGGACCCGAACTTGACTCCCCACGCCGCGCTATCCTCAGAGCAGTTAGGGTTAGGCAGCACAGTGTAGCACGGGCGTCAGTCGTGGGCACAGTGCCGAGCACAGCGGTCGATAACCCCCGCCCCATCCTGTCCCGAACGGCATGGTGTTGATGCGACTCCCATCTCGTTGGTCACTCCGCTATGTCGAGTCATCGAGGGAGTGGTTGGTCGTGTTAGTTGGACGTGACGTTCTGTCAGGGAAATCGGTCGAGGGGGAGGCGACGGGGTTGTCGCCGAGCCAGCCTCGAGCGAGGCGGAGAATCGGCACCTCGTCTGAGGCCTTATGTGCTAGGCCTCAAGCGAAACGGAGAATCGGTTCCCCATCCGAGGCCTTATGTGCGAGGCCTCGAGCGAGACAGAGAATCGGTACCCCGTCTGAGGCCTTTTGTGTGAGGCCTTGAGCGAGATAGAGAATCGGTACTCCGTCCAAGACCTTTTGTGCGAGGCCTCGAGTGAGGCAGAGAATTGGTAGCCTCGGACAAGGTGGGGGTTAGCTAGTAGTTGTCTCTTGGCTTTGATTTTGATAGGGTCTAAGTGATTTTTCCGATTTTCGCTTAGGGGACCCCTTTTTATGGTACCCAACAGTAGCCCCCGAGCCTTGGGGAGAGCGTGAGCGCTCTCCCTGAGGTTTTGACGAGACTTGGTTCACGGCAACTCCTGGCAAGATGGTGTTTCATACTCGAGGCCTCGGTGGGTGTGCGCAAGCGCACCCGCCGGGTGTAGCCCCCAAGGCCCTGGAGGAGTGGATTTATTCCTTCAGGGGCTTTTCATGTGTTGAGCGAGGGGTTTTATTGCGTTTGCCAAGCCTGTGAGTGCGAGTTTGGGTCGCTGGTGGTTGCAGGAAGAGCCCTCGAGCCTCTACACGGAGCAGGAGGGCAATCAGGAGTTTCCCTGTCTTTTTTGTGCGGCCCTCATGCATCCTTTTCATTTGGAAGGAGGGGTGGAGTATGCCAGGCTACCCTCGGTGGGCATGAGCAGTGACACCTCCGGTGAGCTGTTATCGGGTAGGTCCAAGTGGAGGCCCGTGCCCCATTCGATAGGGGTCGACTGGTGGTCCAGAGACGCACTCCAAAAGTACCAGAGGGCTTCTCTAGTGCGTTCCAGGGCCGTTCGTTTGGCCCTGGGGGCTCGGTGCCTCCCTGCGGTGGGATCCCATTCAGAGACCTCCCTGCTGGTCTCAGACACGACTTAGGGCATCCCGAGCGATCGCTTACTTGGGCCTCGGCCATGTATAGGCTCGCCCATAGTCGTCCCTGACTCTGTTGTCCTAGGGCGGCTGTCAAGACCCTCGGGGGCCTAGCCTTCGAACCCCTAGATCATAACGGGCTCGATGCCCTTTATCATGTTTTGCTGAGCCTCCGAGTGCGAGCTTGGGTCGCTGGTATTCGACCTGGTTGTAGGAAGAGCCCCCGAGCCTCTGCATAGAGTGAGAGGGCGATCAGGAGTTTCCCTACCTCTTTTGTGCGACCCTCGCGCATCCTTTTCGTTTGGAAGGAGGGGTTGTTTGCTGAGCCCTCGAGTGCGAGTTTGGGTCTCTGGGTTTCGGCTTGGTTGCAGGAAGAGCCCTCGAGCCTCCGCACAGAGCGAGAGGGCGATCAGGAGTTTCCCTGTCTCTTTTGTGTGACCCTCGCGCATCCTTTTCATTCAGAAGGAGGGGTTGTTTGCCGAGCCCTCGAGTGCGAGTTTAGGTCGCTGGGTCTCGGCTTGGTTGCAGGAAGAGCCCTTGAGCCTCTACACAGAGCGAGAGGGCAATCAGGAGTTTCCCTGGCTCTTTTGTGCGACCCTCACGCATCCTTTTTGTTTGGAAGGAGGGGTTGTTTGCCAAGCCCTCGAGTGCGAGTTTGGGTCGCTGGGTCTTGGCTTGGTTGCAGGAAGAGCCCCTGAGCCTCCACACGAAGCGAGAGGGCGATCAGGAGTTTCCCTATCTTTTTTGTGTGACCCTCGCGCATCCTTTTCGTTCGGAAGGAGGGGTGGAGTATGCCAGGCTACCCTCGGTGGGCGCGAGCAATGACACCTCCGGTGAGCTGTTACTAGGTAAGTCCAAGTGGAGGCCCATGCCCTATTCGATAAGGGTTGGCTGGTGGTCTAGAGACGCACTCCGAAAGTACTAGAGGGCTTCTCTAGTGGGCCCTAGGGCCATTCGATGGGCCCCGAGGGCTCGGTGCCTCCCTGCGGTGGGGTCCCATTCAGAGACCTCCCTGCTGGTCTTGGACATGACTTAGGGCATCCTGAGCAATCGCTTGCTCAGGCCTCAGCCATGTACAGGCTCGCCCATAGTCGTCCCTGACTCTGTTGTCCTGGGGCAGCTGTCGAGACCTTCGGGGGCCCAGCCTTCGAACCCCTGGACCATAACAGGCTCAGTGCCCAGTTCCTTCGTCTGAAAGGAATCAGGTGGGGGATATCCCCCTCCCATCGGTTGACAACGGTAGGTGCGTCTTTTGAGGCGGTTTCTCAGGGAGGCAGAACGGCACCTGCCGTTGCTGTGGTCGGATGCGATGCGATGTTAGCGGATGGGACGTTAGTGTGCATGCGCGATTAATAAGGGAAAGGTGGGCACGTGGGTAGTTTAATCGGATCAGGATTAACTGTGCCAGATCTAAGGGAAACTTCCCTGATTTCGTCGCCCGTCCGTTTTGCCCCCTTCCTGCATAAATACGCGATGAGCCTCACCCCTCTCCTCCTTACCTTGCCTGCATTTGCCTTTTCTACCTTTGAGCCATTGCTAAGAACAGAGAGCGCTGGGGAGAAGAAGGGAGAAGGGCGAGGAAGAGAGAGAGAGAGAGAGCCTTACCACCGTAGCCGCATTCACCACCGTGCAATGGCCGGTGGCGCTGTTGTCCTCCAGGCAGATCCTTGGGTCCGTCCGATGTGTCTGTGGAGATGCTGTAGTCGCTCATCGACGACAGCCTTCTTCGCCCAGTTACTGACCCCAATAGACCGGAGTGGATTGCTTCGGGGGGTGAGCCGGAGCTGAGGCCACGCGATGGCTACATCGTGAGCTTCGTGTCCTTCCATGAGCGTGGCTTTGGCCTGCCGACTGACCGGTTCATGCGGGTGCTCCCGCACTATTACAGCATGGAGCTTCACAACTTCAACCCCAACTCCATCGCTTAGGCGGCCATCTTCGTCGCCGTCTGCGAGGGGTACCTGGGCATTGCCCCCACTAGGAGCTGTGGCTCCACCTCTTTCAGGCAGGACATACCACCAAGACGACGGGCACGACAGGCACGAGGAAGGCGATGAGGGCCGGCGGCTACACTCTCCAAGTGCACCAAGACCGACAGCTCCTCTACATCTCGGCCTAGCTTGCGTCGTCCAACTGTCGCAAGTACAACAGCTGGTTCTACCTCCACAACGACGATGGCGGACTCCCCCCCTACACCGGACGGGTCATGGAGAGCCAGCTGGAGAAGTGGAGGTACGGTGTCCTGGTGGTCGACCAACCCAAGCTGCAGCCGCTCCTGGAGAGGCTGCGCAGCCGCGGCCTTACGGCAGCTGTGGTTGTGGCAGACTTCCACCGCCGGAGGGTGTTGCCGCTGATGGCTTGGCGGCGGTGCCTGTTCGACATGACACCGGATGAGCCGATCGAGGGCATCTGGATGTCCGCCGTCGCCCTCTCCAACGAGGAGATTCTACGTCGGGTGAGAGAGACGGTGGAGGGGCGGCTGAGGAGCGGTGGCCTGACCCCATTCATGATGCACCCGTCACGGGGGTACCTTTCCCTAGTAAGTCACGCGCCGCCATGGCCCTCGAGGCCTCCTTGCTCCTCGCACTTTCCTATTCCCTTATTTGCGTTCGCTATTCCTGCAGGGGATGAGGGATGTGCGAGCCTCCCTGCTGCCCGTTCCCAAGGACGCAGAGCGGTGGGCGGTGAACCGGGCGCACGCCGAGGCATAGAAGAAGCGGAAGGACACTGAGGAGGCAAAGCGCAAGAGGAAGAACCTTGAGCGCGAGGAGCTGGAGAAACGCCGCCGGTAGCAGAGGCATGACGGTCTCCCGGTGGAGGCGTCTCCGTCGCTGTCACTGTCGATGGACTCTTTGGGCGATGATGACAAGAACGAGGCGGGGTTGGGTCCCCTGGACCATCTCCCTAAAGTCAGGGGGACGGCGCTCGGGGCATCGATGAGTGGCCCAGCATTCCTAGGAGGAGGAGGGGAGGGCGCCTCAGGGCTAGCGGTGGGGGTTAGGGAAGCGCACCGTCAGCCCGGTGGCCTCATCGGCGGAGGTGGAGCAGGCAACGGTGGGGGTGAGGGCCGGCCGGCACCGGCGGACATGGAGGTCGTGCCACCGCCGCTGCCACCGCCATTGTAGAGGAGGTATGCAGTGCCGAAGCGGTTGTGTCCCCGTTCGAGGTGAGTGTTTTTTCGACGGAGTCGGCAACATCTCCCATTCGCTCCTTGGTTGTATGCTGACCTTGTTGGTGTTTTGCCTTGGCTAGAAGCGTTAGGTGGAAGTGTCTACCCTGGCGCCATGTAAGGCGCTCAAGGTGAGCACCAGCTCTACCGCCCAATGGGTGGTGGAGGCGCAAGCCGCCATACAATGTGGTGCGGCGTCGGCGAGGGCCAGCCAGAAGGAGCCGGTCGCCCATGGAGAGGCTACTGAGGTGGCCATAGAGCAAGCTGAGGGGGAGGAGCCCACGCCCCATGAGGCCAAGGCCCATGAGTCTAATGGGGCCAAGGCGTCCTCAGTCACTGAGGCCACTAAGGGCGCGGCCGAGGCCTCCCGGACTTCCGAGGCCAAGGCGACGGAGGCCGAGGCGTCCAGGACCACTGAGGCCGAGGTGGCGAAGGCCGGAGCCCCCGGGACCATTGAGGTTGGGGTGGTGGAGGCCGTCATGAGCGCAGCGAAGCCGGCAGCCTAGGAAGCAGAGACGGACGTGGGGCAAGCTTCAATACCACCCCCAGTCCAAGGCCCGCCGCCGTCACAGGAGAGCGCCCAGGAAGTGGAGGTCCATTCGATCTCCTCTAATGATACTTCTCGGGGGAAGGAGGTGGCGGGTGCTGAGGCGGCCAGCACTGTGGAGCAGCCAGCTCCGACCTCTAGAGAGGGAAGCTTGGCCCTCACGCGGGTACAACCTGAGCCCCATGGGTGGGATCACCTGCATGTCTTGTGGTGGAGCCAGGAGGACCCTGAGGGGGAGCCTCTGTTTTCCCTTGAGGACATGACTGAGGGGGGCGCTAGAGCTCTTTCGAGTAATACCGCCAGCTGGTGGAGCGGTCGCTGCGGACAGCGTTGTCCGTCATGGCTGACGATCTGCTCGTCGTTGCCTAGGTACGCATCTTCTTTTCTCGTGCGATGTTGTCCTTTTCTAAGTTTTCTCGTAGTGCATGACCCCTGATCTGCCCATCTAGGAGCTCAAGGCCCGGTCCCTCGGGAAGTCGATGTTCCTTTGGCGGGAGAGGGACGTCTGGGACCAGCTCCAGCGGCAGAAGGACTTGCTCATCCATGCCAATGAGCTTCTATTGGCGTGGAGCATGGAGGTGGAGGACCTCTACCTTCGCTGTGCCGACATGACGGCCAAGGTGGCCACAGCTTGGGAGCAGGTCACCCCTTTGGCGGCGCGGATCAAGGAGCTAGAGGAGGAGCTGACCCGGGTGGCCAGTGAGCGGGACACCATCAGTTCCTAGGCTGAAGAGGCGATGGCCTCTGCTAAGGCCATCGCTGGGCAGCTGGGGGCAGAGCAGGGTGCGCACCTGCTGATGAAAGGTGTCCTGGCGGAGGCCCTCAAGGTGGCCGAGGCTTTGGTCTAGAAGGGAAAGGCCGAGGGTGAGTCCTGTTCCCCTTATTTTATTTGTTTTTCTTGCGTTCGACCCCTAACTCCCTGATGTGATGCAGAGCTAGAGAAGGAGGCTTCCAGTGCGGCCGAGGCCTCTCAGGTCAAGGTCCAGCGCTAGAAAGAGAAAGCCAAGGGTGAGTCCCGTAGGCCTTCGCCCCTATTTGGCTTATTTTCTTTTGTGCTTAACCCCATCCTACTTGTCTTGACGTAGGGTTGGAGAAGGAGGTCTCCTAGGCGGCTGAGGCTTCTCGGGTCGAGGTCCAGCGCTGGAAAGGGAAAGCCAAGGGTGAGTCCTATAGGCCTTCGCCCCTGTTTGGCTTATTTTCTTTTGCGCTTAACCCCATCCTGCTTGTCTTGGCGCATGGTTCGAGAAGGAAGCTTCCTAGGCAGCTGAGGCCTCTGTTGAAGTGCAGGCGGTGCTCGAGGCCGAGATTGGGGAGCACAACGCGCTGTAGAGCACCACCCGTACTGCCTGCGAGGCCCTGGGGATTGAGGGGGTCGAGTCAGGTAGCTCCCTTGGGAGCCGCTTGATCGCGTTGAGCGGCCAAGTGTGCGAGCGACTTCGGGGGCGCTGCACACGGGTGTCAAGAGCGCCCTGGTCGTCGTTTCCTCGCATTATGCTGGCGTCGACCTCGAGGCTATTAGCGACGGCTATGTCTTGGCTAAGGATGACGAGGAGGCTGATGAGGAGGTCACGAAGCTGATGGAGGCGGCCGAGCGCCCCGGCACGGCGCTAGCCAAGCTGTTCAAAGAGGAGGTGGTTCCTCTCACGCCGTCCGCCGATGCTGGCGACCCTTAGTTTTGACCTGGGTCGAAGGGGCCATGTAAACATATTAGGATTATTATTGTACCGTAACGCTTGTGGCCGTCGAGGCCTTTTTTAAAGTACTTATGTGTCTATGCTTTTTAATCATTTTTTATTATATTTCCGAGCCTATGCCCTCTGTCTCGTCTCTGAACATATCTCTTGCAAAAAACTTCCTCAGAACCTAAGCTGCCCCTCGGGGGAAAAGGTGGTGAGGGAGTGCCGTAGCCCAGAGGCGTAGGCTGTCTCGCGGCTCGGCCGGCCTTTCGGCCTTGAGACAGACTTTTGGTCCTTAGGCTTTTTACAATCGATTTGTCAAAGCATGCTAGAGAGTTTGGCGTAGAATTTTTTTCGAAAGAACGACTAAAAAATGGTGCCTAGGACTTAGTGGGGGTTCCCCCTTCTAGCCCCCGAGGGAGGCTCGGTTCTGCAGAGGCAGAGCTGAGTCTTGTTCGAGCCCCACGGTGGGCACCTTTGCAGAGATAGAGCCGAGTCTCCCTTATAGCGTTATCATAATGTCGATCCCCATTGATGGGCTTGGGGGGTTTCTTGAAAAATTAGAACAACTAAAGAACGTTTCTTTATTGTATTTTGAGAAATAATGTATACAGTGCTTGGAAATTTAAGGGTAGAAGCGACGTAGCTGTTCTATGTTCCAAGCGTTGGTGAGGATTTTGCCCTTCTCGTTGGCTAGCTTGTAGGTCCCGGGCTTTAGCACTTGGGCGATGATGTACAGCCCTTCCCTTGGTGGGGTCAGCTTGTGGCGGCCCTTGTTGCTCTGCCTCAGTCTCAGCACCAGGTCGCCCACCTGTAGGTCTCAGCTTCGAATGCGCCGGGCTTGATAGCATCATAGGGCTTGCTAGTACTTGGCCGAATGTAGCAACGCAACATCTCGGGCTTCCTCCAGTTGGTCGAGGGCGTCTTCGCGGGTAGTGCGGTTGCTTTGCTCATTGTAGGCCTATAGCCTTGGGGAACCGAACTCCAAGTCAGTGGGGAGGATGGCCTCGGCTCCATAGACCAGGAAGAACGGTGTGAATCCCGTGGCTCGTCTCGGAGTGTTGCTTAGGCTCCATATGACCGATGATAGTTTGGCAAGCCATTTCTTGCCAAATTTCTTCAACCAGTTGTATATTCTCGGCTTGAGGCCCTGTACGATCATGCCGTTGGCATGCTCAACTTGGTCATTTGTCCTAGGGTGTCCTATGGCTGACCAGGCCACACGGATGTGGTGGTCGTCGCAGAACGTCAGGAACTTGTGGCTGGTGAATTGCGTCCCGTTGTTAGTGATGATGGTGTTTGGAACCCCGAACCTATGGATGATATCAGTGAAGAATAGCACCGCTTGCTCAGATTTGATTCGATTGATCGGACGAGCCTCGATCCACTTGGAGAACTTATCGATTGCTACCAGCAGATGGGTGTAGCCCCTGGGGGCTTTTTGCAAAGGCCCAACCAGGTCAAGCCCCCATACGGCGAACGGCCATGTGATGGAGATGGTTTGGAGGGCTTGGGCCAGGAGATGCGTCTACCGCACATAGTACTGGCATCCCCTGCAGGAGCGTACGAGCTTGGTGGCATCAGCAACTGCCGTTGGCCAGTAGAACCCTTGGCGGAAGGCGTTTCCAACGAGCGTCCAAGGCGCTGCATGGTGCCCGCAGGCTCCCACGTGCAAGTCCCAAAGTAAGGCTTGGCCTACCTCGGTAGTGATGCATCATTGGAGGACGCCAGATGGGCTTCGCCTATACAGCTCGTTGTTGCTGAGGACATAAGTTTTGGCTCGTCGCGCAAGCCATCGGGCTTTGGTCCTGTCTGCAGGGAGCTCTCATCGAATGAGGCAATCAAGGAACGGGACTCACCAGTCCATGCCCTGGTTGGCCTCAGGAGGCTCCGTGTTGACTTCCATGACCTCGGGCTTGGCCGAAGGGGTCTCGGTGACAGAGGGGACCTTGGGCCCTATGGTGGGCCCGACTGGTGGGCCCTCTTTCGCCGTCGAGGCGTAGTCGATGGAAGGCTTATGGAGGTTTCTAGCGAAAATGTTCGGGGGGACCGAGGCCCGTGCTGACGCCATCTTTGCTAGTTTGTCCATGGCCTCGTTAAATTTTTGTGCAATGTGGTTGAGTTCGAGACCGTCGAACTTGTCTTCGAGGCGACGTACCAGCTTGCAGTACGCCTCCATTTTGGGGTCATGGCAATTCGACTCCTTTATCACTTGATCGACGATGAGCTACGAATTGCCCTGTACATCGAGACGCCATACTCCAAGTTCGATGGCGATCATCAAGCCATTGATGAGGGCCTCATATTCGGCTGCGTTGTGGGAGGCGGCGAAGTGGAGCCAAATCATGTAGCGCATGTGCACTCTGAGGGGTGAGATGAAGAGCAGACCCGCGCCTGCCCCAGTCTTCATCAGAGACCCGTCAAAGTACATGGTCCAACATTCTACCTGGACTTGAGCAGGTGGCAGTTGGGTGTCGGTCCACTCAGCCACAAAATCAGCCAAGACATGAGATTTAATTGCCTTCCAAGGCACAAAAGACAGGGCTTCCCCCATGAGTTCGATGGCCGACTTGGCTATCCTACCCGAGGCCTCTCGGTTATGGATTATCTCCCCCAGGGGGAAAGATGACACCACGGTCACCGAGTGGGACTTGAAGTACTGACACAGCTTGCGTTGAGCCAAGACTATGGCATAGATTAGTTTCTGGATGTGGGGGTAGCGTGTCTTGGTTTCAGAGAGCACTTCGCTGATGAAGTAAACTGGTCATTGGATGGGCAGAGCATGCCCTTCTTCCTGCCTCTTGATCACCATGGCCGCGCTAACCACTTGGGTCATTGAGGTGACGTAGAGTAAGAGGGCCTCACCCTTGGCCGGCGGTACCAAGATAGGAGGATTGGTGAGTAGTGCCTTGAGCTTGGCGAGGGCTTCTTCGGCCTCAGGGGTCCAAGAAAAGCATTCTGATTTCCTCAAGAGGTGGTACAGAGGCAAACCTTTTTCGCCAAGGCGCGATATGAAGTGGCTTAGGGCCACAAGGCATCCCATAACCCTCTGTACTCCCTTGAGGTCTCAGATTGGTCCCATGTTGGTCACGGCCGAGACCTTCTCCGGGTTGGCCTCGATGCCATGTTCCAAGACTATGAATCCCAAGAGCATGCCTCGAGGGACCCCAAAGACACACTTCTCAGGGTTGAGCTTGATGCCCTTCTCTCTAAGGCATCTGAAGGCTATTTCCAAGTCACCGACGAGATCACTAGCCTTCCTAGACTTGACCACGATGTCATCCATGTAGGCCTCGATGGTTCACCCGATGTGCTCGCCAAAGACCTGGGTCATGCACCACTGGTATGAGGCCCCTGTGTTTCTGAGGCCAAACGGCATAGTTAGATAGCAGTACATGCTGAATGGTGTGATGAAAGAAGTCGCAAGCTGGTCGGATTCTTTCATCTTGATTTGATGGTAACCAGAATATGCATCAAAGAAGGACAGGGTTTCGCATCCCATAGTGGAGTCAATGATTTGATCGATTCAAGGTAATGGGAAAGGGACTTTTGGACATGCTTTATTCAACCTGGTGTAGTCTACACACATTCTCCACTTCCCATTTTTCTTCTTAACTAATACAGGATTAGCAAACCACTTTGGATGGGATACTTCCTTGATGAATCCGGCCGCCAAAAGCTTCTATACCTCCTCACCGATGGCCCTGTGCTTTTCCTTGTCGAATCGGCGCAGGCGCTGCTTCACCGGTCTGGAGCTAGCCCGGATGTCCAAGGCGTGCTCAACGACCTCCCTCGATATGCCCGGCAAGTCCGAGGGACTCCATGCGAATACATCGGCATTCGCACGAAGAAAGTCGACGAGCACGGCTTCCTATTTGATGTCGAGGGTGGCGCTGATCCTCAGCGCCCGATCGTCGGGGCAGGTGGGGTTGACCGGGATGAGCTTGATGGCCTCCGCGGGCTCGAAAGTCCTGGCACGATGCTTGGAATCAGGCGCCTTGCTACCTAGCCATCGAGGTTGACAATGAGGGTCTCAGCCTCCATGAGAGCCTCTGCGTACTCGATGCATTCGACGTCGCAGTCGTAAGCATGCTCGTACATGGACTCGATAGTGATGACGCCGTTGGGGCCTGGCATCTTGAGCTTGAGGTAGGTGTAGTTGGGGACCGCCATGAACTTGGCGTAGCACGACTGCCCCAGGATGGTGTGGTAGGTTCCCTTGAACCCAACCACCTCGAAGGTGAGGACCTCCTTGCGATAGTTGGAGGGAGTGCCGAAGCAGACAGGGCAGGTCGATGCGCCCAAGGGGTCGCGTGCGTTTCCCTGGCACGATGCCGTGGAAAGGCACGGCGTCACCCTGGAGCTACGACTGGTCGAGCTCCAGGAGCTCCAGGGTGTTGGCGTAGAGGATGTTGAGGCCACTGCCTCCATCCATCAACACCTTGGTGAGCCGGGTGTTGCCGATGATCAGGTCAACAACAAGTGGGTACTACCCTGGGTTCGGGACATAATCGGGGTGGTCATCCCGATCAAAGGTGATCACCTCCCTTGACTAGTTGGGGTACCGGGGCGCAGCCACCTTCACCGAGAAGACCTCCCGGTGCTCCCTCTTTCGCTGGTGTGCCATGAGGCACGTTGAAGGCCCGCCAAAGATCATGAAGGCGTTGTGCACCTCGAGGAACCCGTCGTCCTTGTCGTTGTCCCTATCGCCAGTGTCCCTCATCTTGGCATCATCGCTGGGGAGCCCAACCTTGGTGTAGTAACGCCGGAGCATGGTGCACTCTTTGAGGGTGTGCTTCACTGGGCCCTGGTGGTAAGGGCAGGGTTTCTTAAGCATATCGTCGAAGAGCCCGGTGCCTCTGGGGCCTCGGGGATTCTTACGATCTGCGGCCGTGACTAGACTGGCCTTGAGGACTTATTGCTTCCCCTGGCGACCCTTTTTCTTTTTCTTGGGGAGGTGGGGAGCTGAGGCCTCAGGGAACTCATCCCTCTGCTTCCCCTTGGCATCGTTGTTGGGGAAGATGGCTCCGATGGCCTCTTCGCCCGAGGCAAAGTTGGTGGCGATGTCGAGGAGCGCGGCAGTCGAGGTTGGCACATTCTGGCCTAACCCTCGGACCAGGTCTCGGTAGGTGGTGTCGGAGAGGAAAGCTTAGACAATTTCTAAGTCGCCGACGCTAGGCAACTCGGTGCATTGCTTGGAGAAGTGTCGGATCAAGTCTCGGAGAGACTCGTCTGGCCCCTGGCGACAACTCTTGAGGTCCGAGGAGTTCCTGGGGCACATGTATGTGCCTTGGAAATTCCCAACGAAGACCTTTACCAAGTCGCTCTAGTTGTGGATCTGCGAGGGAGGGAGGTGTTCGAGCCAAGCTCGCACCGAGTCTGACAGGAACAACAGGAGGTTGCGGATGATGAGCAGGTCATCGTCCACGCCGCCTAGCTGATAAGCCAGGCGGTAATCGGTCGGCCAAAGTTCGGGGTTGGTCTCGCCGTTATACTTCATGAGGTTGGCCGGTTGCCGAAACCAGGCCGGGAAATGAGCGTCGCGGATAGCTCTGCTAAAGATTCGAGGGCCAAGTGGCCTAGGAGAAGGACTGCGGTCCTCCCCACTGTCATAGCGGCTGCCTCGGTGCGGGTGGTAGCCTTGGGCGGCCCCCTCGTTGTCGTGGCGGCATCGCCTGCTGACCACGTCGTGGTCGCCTTGCGCCTCGCATCGGTCGCCGAGGCAGTCGTGCACCAAGGGGACCCTATTGGCCATCGGTGCCCGAGCAGGCTCGGGACGAACCGAGGCCTCCCTATCTTGCTGAGGCGGTGCCGTGGGAAGTTCTGAGGCACCTCTGCGCCATGAAGAGGTAGAACTTTTGGCCTACTGCACCATGGTAGTCTCAAGGAGGTCTCAAATCTCACCGTGGGCCCGTCGCCCCTCCGTGGTAGAGGGCTCAGGCATCGTCCGGAGTAGCATTGCCGCTGCTGCGATGTTCTGGCTAGCGTGATTGAAGATAGGGGGTAGCTCACCCCCTTCGTCGTTGTTGATGCGGTGGTTGACGTCGCGAGCCCTCCGTCGGGCTGCTCCGCCATCACCGCGACCCCGCTGCTCTTGCTCGAGAGTGTCTCGAAGCTGCTGTAGAAGGAGTCGGTCTTGTTTGACCTTGGCCTAAATCTCACAGAGCTGCTCTAGGTCCAGACATCGAAGTTCCTCGGGGGTAAGGTCCTCGTTCCGCGCTGCCCGGGGCTCGACGCGTGGGGGTGCAGCGACGCCCGCCCCCTCGGGGGGCGGGGAGCAAGAACCTGCCCCTTCATCCTCATCACCCGTGCTCGGCATCCTGAGCTCAACGTGGAAGCACTCACAAGTGGGGTCGTAAGTGCCTTCGTCATCAGAGTCGAAGTAGCCGAAGCAGAAGTCGCTCGCGGCCAGGAAGCGGCGCGTGGCTTCAGGGTCATGAAGCCTGGAGAAGTCCGCTCTAGCCCACACCTCATCCTCCTCTGAGGAGTCGGCGTGGGTGTGGGTCACGGTCGTGGCGTCAAGGTCGAGGGCGAAGCGTTGGTGGCATCCTGAGGGCTTCGCGTGAGCGGAAGCATAGGTGGCGGCGGCATTTCTCAACCTGAAGGGGTACGGGGATGGTGCCATCGCCGGGCTTTGCTCCACTAGAGTCGACCCCTCAGGAGGTGGAGGGGTAGAGCTTGATGACGGGGCGTCGTTGTATGCCACCGGCGTCTTTCCCTTGCCCAAGCTTAAGCTGGATAGGTCCCCAACCAGGGACTCTGTACCAATAGTTAGGCATGGGGTACCGGCGGGGCGCAGTGCGTCACCCTAAGCTCACGCGGTGTCGGGGTGGTCCCACTCGCATCGTGCCTAGCGAGCGCGATGAGAGCGGCGGCCCAAGCACCGTCTACGCCTAGGCTGCCAGTGCGTGGTGTCGTCATCGGTCGGTGGGGCTTTGGGTGAGAGGAGTACCATATCATACTCATGTCCTAGAGACATGAACTCTAGGCTCCCAAACCAGATCACCATGCCGATATGCAGTGGACGCGCGGGGTCTGCCATCCGAAACTTGTTGGGATGACGAAGCTGACACGCAGTTGAGCCCCTACCTAGCGCGCCAACTGTCGGTGTTTTGGACCGGCGAGCCCTCAACCAACTAGTGAAAATGTACTACGTGCCCCTAATCCCGGATGGTGATGCAAAGAGACACAAGGTTTATACTGGTTCAGGCAATAGGTGCCCTACATCTAGTCTGAGAGATTGATCTTGTATTCCTTGCACCGAAGTGCTCGTAGTAGGGGGTTACAAGCTGGGTGAGAGAGGGAGCTAGTCCTAGGTCTCTGCGTGGAGCAGTGTGGGTTGCCTGAGATGTTGATCTCAGGCAGTGGGGAAGCGTGCGTGTTATAGAGTGTTGTGCATTGCTTGCGCATGTGTGTGCCTGTTCGTGAACTCGTGAGCTCGTCTATGCGTGAGTTCGTGAACTTGTGAGCTCGTGAGCTCGTGTGTGTGTTCGTTCTTCTGTGTCCCATGAGTCCCCCTAGAAATGGCCCCGGTCTCTCCCTTTTATAGTTGAAGGGGGGACAGGGGTGATACATGTGTTTGCTACGCGGCGTCTTGTGAGCGGAGGTGGTGTGTCCGAGCCCTGTAGCTTGCCACTATGGCGGCATGGTCGACGGAGCGGTCTTGTCCTTGATGCACTAGAGCGACGCGCCGGTCACGCCCGATCCTGTGCGACGTGGGAGCTCCAGTGATAGCTTGACGCAGGGCATGGCGGACGACGTGCCGGTCGCTGTATGTCGACAGCGTAAAGAGCCAAGGCTCAGTTGGTGCAGAGGCCGAGCCATCGTGGGGGGCTCGGCGGGCGTGAATCCCGAGGCTGTCGAGACCCTAAAGCGGATTGCCGAGGCTCGGAGGGAGCAGTTGGTCCCGTACACTGATTCCGAGGCTATAGAGACCCGAACTTGACTCCCCATGCTGCGCTGTCCTCGGAGCAGTTGGGGTTAGGCAGCACAGTGCAGCACGGGCGTCAGTCGTGGGCATAGTGCCGAGCACAGCGGCCGGTAACCCCCGCCCCGTCCTATCTCGGATGGCATGGTGTTGATGCGACTCCCATCTCGTAGGTCACTCCGCTGTGTCGAGCCGTCGAGGGAGTGGTTGGTCGCATTAGTTGGACGTGATGTTCTGTCAGGGAAATCGGTCGAGGCGGAGGCGACAGGGTTGTCGCCGAGCCGGCCTCGAGCGAGGTGGAGAATCGGCACCTCGTCCGAGGCCTTACGTGCGGGGCCTCGAGCGAGATGGAGAATCGGTTCCCCGTCCGAGGCCTTACGTGCGAGGCCTCGAGCGAGACGGAGAATCGGTACCCTGTCCGAGGCCTTTGGTGTGAGGCCTCGAGCGAGATGGAGAATCGGTACTCCGTCCGAGGCCTTTCGTGCGAGGCCTCGAGCGAGGCGGAGAATCGGTAGCCTCGGACAAGGTGGGGTTTAGCCAGTAGTTGTCTCTTGGCTTTGATTTTGACATGGTCTAAGCGATTTTTCGGTTTTCGCTTAGGGGACCCCTTTTATGGTACCCGACAGATGGCCTATCTATAGTAGTGAGTGGAAGGAGACACTACAACAAAACAAGGATATTATAACACAATCTTATAACACATTCATCAATGTGTTCCAAGGAAATTTTATAGTAACACAAAACTATGTGTTGTAGACATGGGCTATAACACAAAACACTTATTTTATAAGAATGTGTTACTGACAATAATTATAGTAACACAAAATTAATTTTACAGGTAAAATATTACAAAAAGTGGAACTTTATTGTAATATATAAATGGAACATATAAAATTGTCTAACAAATATATGCCTTATAGTAACACAAAATAATGTTATGGTCCAAAAGAAACTTATACACGTGAACCTTCCAATTGATAGGTGACATGGCAAACAAAATATCTGTTGACACTCAAAAGTGTCCAAAGTGCATAATGGACACCACCATCATGTTTCTATCGTCAAGACGGTCAAAAAGAATACTTGGATCATCGCATTTGGGGCCCGGACGAAGAAAACAGCTTTTTGGGAGGATAAACCAGCTAGAGTCGGCTTAGCCAACTCCCAAGTCGGCTAAGCTGACTTTCTCAAGTTGTCAAAATATCAAACAGACCTTACCATTGCATTCCTCTCATCAAGATGGTCAAAAAACATATATGAACGGTGAAAGGGCTTCTAGCCTAGTGGTTAGAGCACCTAAGTAGCATCCAGCAGACCTGAGTTCGACTCCCGTGGGAGCGAATAAATAGGTCTGGAATAAAGAAAAATTATGAAAAAATAGATTGGGGTTTCCCTGCAGACTTTAGTCAAAAAAACATATATGGAACGTCAAATTCAGAGTCCGGATGAAAGACTACGCCCCCGGGAAGATGTTCCACCGCCAGAAGTTTCGACTCATACGTCAGAAGTTCTGACAGGCATCAAAACTTCTAGGAAAGCTGAAAAACATGTTCGGGTGCCCGAGGTTATCCCCACGTTGGAAGTTCTGGTAGACCGACAGACCTATTAAAAAATCATGTTCGGATCTAGCCTTTTGGATTCTAATCTGAACCGCCAGACTCGTGGGCAACTTGGAAAATAAGGCTCGAAAAGGTTTCCTACTGTGATAAAACCACCCCATCTATATATATGAGAGGATCACGACCGATTGAGATCCCAACTATCCAATCGTCAAAATCAATCTACTACAACCCTTTTACCCTCTTTTTCAACCCCATGTTGTTCATCCCTTGATCCGACGATCAAGCACGGCACCCTAGGCTTGCCGACGGACCTAGGGCAACCCGACGACATCCTTGCCCCGACGGGTCCCGCCCGGGCGAGAGCTTCAACAATTTCTTTGCTAGTTTGCCTCAAAACTAGCCGGTTCTTCGTCACGCACCTTTGGTGCTTTGCTTGTAAATCTCTTTGTTCTTCACCATGTGACATCCTCGTTGCGTTATTGGGTCTGTGGCAGCCCGGGCGTACTAGGGGCTTGTTTGGTTTCCAGCCACAATTTGCCATGACTAATGTTAGGCACCAGCCACATGTGTGGCTTGCCATAATCTGTGGCAAAAACAAGGTGTTTGGTTAGTGACTAAGGTTTGACAAATAAAGTGTGGTTGCTGTTTGGATTTCAGCCACAAAAATTTGGAAAATTGTTGTGGCATATGTTTGGTTTGCTGCCACATATACCTCAAGCCACATATATTACTAGTTTGCCAACCTTTACATAAAATCAGTAACCAGGAAAAACAATCAACAACCGGTTGTTTATTCTTCACGAGCAAAATAAGAACACACCATCTTCTAGCCATCATTCATTACCAGACAACTAAAAGTTCCTGGACATATTTACAAAACAGCCACGTTCAAGCTATAGGCAGGTTTAAAGGTCTAGATTACAATATTAATTACAAAAGCAGCAAGCAGCTAGGCATGGATTAGTACTACACTGCCAAAATGGGCACACATCGAACCAAATAGCCTAGTTCATGTACATCCTAAGCCATCAGGGTCATCACCACAGCCAAAATAAGCTTGCATATATATCCTAAGCCATCAGTCATCACCACAACCAAAATAAGAACCCAACCAAGTTTCTAGGCTCACCACAAGCTAAGCTTCACAGGTTAAAGCCTTCTCTGTCACATAAGAACTTGAACACCCAAGCATTCAGAGTATCGGCGCTTGCATTACATAACCAGCCACGCTTACCTTTATTCTCCTTGGTAGACAAATGTTCACCAATAAGAACCCTCTGATCTGGTGTCATTGGGATTGCCTCTAGTTTTTGCCATAATAGTGCATGAGGATCAGTAAGCTGTGGCATTTGGGGAGGGGCAGTGGCAGCAAGTGTTTCCCGAAGTGACTTCATTGTAGCAGTTATTTCATCAGTGGAACCTGCAAAACGGCTCTTGTTTCTTGGTTTCTTAGTTGGTGACTTATTGGCTCTTGGACGCTTCCTCCTAGCTTCACTAGTGTTGGAAGATGTGTTATCAAATGTAGCATGTCTGGTTGGAGTTGGCAAAGTGTCTGAATCATCACCTTCTAGATCTTCAGGCTGTGTGTAGCAATTGAGGTCAATTAGTTCTCTTGATTCATCACTATGTGAGCCATCATCAGCATCCATGCATGTGTTCTAGTCCATAGCCAAAGATCCATCAGCTTTGGATCCTATGAATAGTTCTCTCATCTCATAGTAGAACTTGATGGGCTTAGCAAGCAGGCGTCTTGCTCTATCCTGCAATCATGTGAACAACGAAATTGATTTCATATACTGCGAACAAGTGAATTGGTTTTAGATTCTAAAATAGAATAAATAATAATTAAATTTAGTGCAAGCAACTTACAGATAATTCTGCTTTCTCAGATTCGGAAACAATCACCATGCATCTGGTTTCATCAAATGTGTTGCCACTATTCCTCAGAGCTGTTGCAATGTACTTCCAATTTTCTTTGTGGTACCTATAGTGACGGTCCACTTGATCAACGGTCACCCCCATAGCAAACTTCTTGTTTAACTCATTGGCACACAGCAGGAGATGTGATTTCTTAAACTTAAATCATGTATGCTATTTTTTCAAATACTCAATGCACCACTCTAGCATGTACTTTGACTGATCCTCATGCCAATTCAAGGACCTCTCACGGGAGGGTGCAACAACATCAACCTTAGCTTTTCCCTTGGCCATGGCTGTTTTCCATACAAGAGATATTTAATTAAAATCACAATTAAATTTGCAAGGAAAGGTACATAATAGAGATCACAGAGACTCAAATAAACTGGGATGACAGAACAACAGCCAACCTATACCAGGTACATGTAGGTACAAAGCATCGCATTATATATGTTCCATACATAGAAAAGAAAGCATCACACTTGAATATATGTTCGATACACAGAGGTAAATCAACAAGAATTAATTTGCAAAGATAGTAGCACACAATTTCTTGAACCTAATCTAGAGCAGCTCCTACTTTATCTTCCCACATCGTTTGAGCCATGTCATCTCTTTTTCTAGCCCATGCCACATTTTCCTGGTGCATATCACTATGATTTCTAATACTTCGAGGCAAGGTTGTGTACCAAGCAGCATCATCATAAACATACTCGTCAGGACCGTCCTGTAAGATCCAATTATGAAGAGCACAACAAGCCATCACAATTTTGACTTGTATTTTCAAAGGGAAGAACGGCTGACTCTTGAAGATTTTGAAACGATTCTTGAGGGTACCAAATGCTCATTCAACAGTAGTTCTAAGTGAGGAATGGCGAAGATTGAATAATTCCTTCGGGTTCTTAGGCTCCCTGGTCCCCCTATATTCTTGTAGGTGATATCGAGTACCACGGTACGGAGGTAATACACCAGGCCTTGCTGCATATCCAGCATCAGCTAGGAAAATTTGCCTACATCATTGGCTTTTCTAGATTAATTAGTTAAGTATATAGGTGAAGTTTCAGATTGGAGGTATTAGGACAATGGAGTATTCCTACCTGTTGGTATGTTAAGCCCATTAGGACGTGATAGAGCATCTTGAAGCACATAAGAATCATGGGCTGATCCCTCCCATCCGGCAAGGACATATATGAACCTTAGGTCAAAATCAACTGCTGCTAGCACATTTTGGCTTGTATATGATTTTCTACCCCTAAACCGATCTTGCATATGGAAAGGTACACATGCTGGTATATGTGTACCATCGAAGGCTCCTATGCATGCCTACGGAAATATTTTTTTCAAAAAAAAAGATTAATATGACACCTAAACTAAACTCCGAATTATTGATTAACAAATTTGATGTACCTCAAAATAAGGGTGAAATCTGCCCGGAGAACTTGTTATCTTTGAATGTGTCTCAACAGATCTGATACATATGAGGTCACAACCAAGGGTACAAAGGGCATCTAAAACATGATGGAAATACCTACTAACAATTTCACTTGACCTCATGAACTCAAAACCAATTGATCTGTTTGACCAATGGTGCCCAACACAATGGATAAACATGGCAACTTGTTCCTCATTGACACATGAAAAGTGTCCTCTAGCAAGGCACGTGATCTAAGTTCATGACAGAGTTTATGAAATACAGCTTTCCTCATACGCAACTCACTTATGCAATGGGCCTCAGTACCATGATACAAACGATTTAGACGTGCCAATCTATCAACATCTCTATCTATCATGGGAGCATAAGTTATGGCCCTTCTTCTTTTTCTTGATTTAATCCTATGCAGATACATGGCCAGACACACAAGAATACCAGCAATTAACCTTCTCCTCCATATATAATGGAAGTAGTCCAAGTAATACTGCAAGTATAGTTTTCTTTGACCCATCTAAAACATATGTTCAGAAATAAGGATGAATCAGTAATAAACTAGCAAGGCATCTCATCATTGATTTTTTTTCTCCACCAGAAAATCAATGCCAAAGGGGATAATGGAATTAACCTTCTTTGTGTGCAAGGGCTTTCCGCACTTGAACCTTCTTTATCTGCAGGGACTGATTGCGCATGACCAACACCACGAGATGGATGGATCTTCACCTGTTTCACTGATTTGTTTCAGATCTGCACACATGGAGAGAACAACCAGAGCTCAACAGGGAGGGGAGAAGCAATGCGACTGAGATGGAGAAGATGGTTGTGGGACTGATAATTTCAGATCTTTACCTGGTTGACTGAACACCACGAGAAGCAGAGGCAGTCAGGCAGTAGGGGCGGCGGCGTCCAGGTCCTTGGACTTGCGCGTGGACATAGGAGAGGCGGTGGCAGCAAGGAGCGGGCGAGCGGCGGCTCCTGGCCGCGACGGCAGTAGGGCGCGGCGGCCTAATGCCTGGTCGCGAAGCGCGCGGGCGGTCCCTACGGGCGGCATCGGCGGCGGACCGGCTGGGAGGATGTCGGCATTTTTTTCGATTGGGAGGAGTGTCGGGAGATGATAAGGAGCCGGGATGCTTTTCTACTGCGGTGAAAATCTAGGTTCGGCGCGCCACGGTGGGCTGGGGCGGCAAAAACACCCGCCACCGCCCGCCACATTTTTTGCGAAGGAATTCTGTGGCGGGGTAATTTCGTGGCAGTGGCGTACCGAATCTGAATGCTGAACCAAACACCTACCAAAAACCTTGTGGCAAACTTAAGGTTAGGCGTTGCAGCCTGTGGCCACGATCCAAACAGCCCCTAGGTCTTGCTGGTGTATGATCCGGGATCAATCCGGCGTCAACAATATCTTTCACTTTTAAGGTTTATCGGCTATCACTTTGATTGACATGTTCACTCTCCATTCCGAATTGTACTAGATACATTACTTTTACTATATATTTAGACATAGTACATATCTAAGTGTACGGCAAAAGCTATATATTTAGAAAAGCCAAACATCTTATATTTTGGAATTTAGGGAGTAGTGAATTGAACTTTGTGGTACGATTGCTTCTTAGAGTTCTGATGAGGTTCCTATAAACTTTCAATTAGCATATATATATTGGATAGAATGGACATCATGCAATTTCATTCATTTTCTCTCTAAAATGGTATTGCTGAAGAATACAAGACATATTATGAAAGAAATTTCAATCATTTCATACTTAAGTAAAATGTAGCTTTTTAATACACTTAGATTACAAATGAATAGATTATGCGTTGATAGAAAGATAATTTTCACATTTTTATTAACTACACATACTCAGCACGTAAACAAGACCTTCCAAGAGGTTCATACGGGTATCTTAAAACCTTATTAGCCAAAACATTCACTTGGCTACTTTGTATGTGCCTACAGGGTATCGGTGAATGCAATCAGCCCATGGACCATCGAGGTTGCGGGCAGACTGGATGCACTTCCACACGACGCTATTGCACTTGAATCCTGATCCAAATCCAACCATCCATACCCGATCACCCTTCTTTATCCGATTCTTAGCATCGATGTATCCAAGCTCATACCAGACGGAGCTGCTCGATGTGTTTCCAAATCGGTGCAGCGTCATACGTGATGGCTCAACGTCCTCGTCTGATAGACAAAGGCTACGCTGGACAGCATCAATAATAACCGCTCGCCCACCGGCGTGGATGCAGAAGTGCTCGAAGGCCATCCGGAAATCAGGTACATAGGGCTTCATTTTCCTCTTCAGCAACTTACGTGCAATTATTGGGACCACAAATAGCAGTTGCTCAGAGAATGGGAGCACAAGGGATCCTATTGCCGAGATGCTGGCCTGCAGCGTGTCGCCAACAACGGTTACAAGGTCTTTGGACAGGTTGACTCCCATTTCACCTGTGTCATCGTCCTCCTCTTGGAATGCACACTGATAAGATTTATCTTGGGCAGCAGTGGTTGTGCGTACAGTGTACATGAGCTTGAACCGTGACATAGACCGAGATGTCGACAGTAGCATTGCAGCCCCACCGATCCGGAATAGAACATTTGGCAGTAGCATTGCACGGTTCCTCCCTGAGTAGAAGAAGAGGGAGATGATCTCCGTGGAAACCACCAGCGCATGTGCATTCCGGGGGGTAGCCCGCAAGAGATTTTTTGCAACTTACACCGAGATCGTCAACCCTGCACTGCACCCCATCCCAGAGATGTGGATGTTACGAACGTCACCTCGTAGCTTGTACTTGTTTACAATCATGTCAACCAAGGATGGCACTGGATTGAAAGCACTACAGTTCGTGACGACTATGTCAATTGTCTTGGGATTGATGTATGTCTTAGCAAATAAGTCATCAATGGATGAAAACATGACCTGCTCCGCCTCGCTACGGGCATCACTCAAAGTGTGGAATGGTGGAATGTAGTGGGTGCCACTGGGGAGGTAGCTCTGATCACCAATGCCTGAGTGCTCAAGCATGCGCGTCATGAACTGAATTCTGTTATCATCGAGGGATGGCATGTGGTGAAGGTGTTCGATAAAAGACGCCGTTGAGACACGACAATTAGCTGTATGACGGAAGCAAGCATAGTCCACAAGGTATACATGGCGAGAGGCATACATGAAGTAGACGAAGATACCTAAGCCAATTGAAAGGAGGAATGTGAGCAGAAACAGATGGGCATGCCGCACTGCATGTAACCATATGAGAATCTAGGAAGAGCCTAGCTCTGCGCCTTTCAGCAATAGGATAGTTGCAAATAGCACAGCAACAGTGACAACAAAATTGTTCACGACGAGTTGGAAGACGTATTTTAGGCGCTTGAGACTGAGTAGTGAGTGTGAGATGCCTAGGATTCATCTAGGTGTAGTACTGAGGGTGAATAGCTTACTGGTTGATTCAAATTCGGCCTAGAACACGATACAGAGAGGGAGACATTGAGAGAGGGAGATCTAGGAGTGGTTGACCGTCGGCTTTAAAGGAGGATGAGCCGTCCATGTCGAGGTCCCGTCGGTGGCGTCGTGCGGCGGTGGTGGATCCGGTGGCGGCGGCGGCGGGGCGGTGGTGCTATGGTCCGGTGGTGGCACTTCCCGACGCTTTAGCACTCCCTTGATCGGTAGGGTTAGAGCAGTAAGTGGGGATCATAGTGAACCTCATGTCTGCGCCCTGGCCCCCACCTCTCTCTATATGGTGCTGCGCGACGGGGGGCCACCAACCTTGGTTTGGTTGGATGCCCCCGATCAGGGCACTGGATCAAGGCCCGACTCGACCGTTGGGCTGAGTTGAATGAGATCAACACTAACAATCTTCCCCTTGATCTCACCTCATACTTAAACTCAACTTTCTTTATCTTTTTTCTCATTCCATCACAGATCAGTGCATAGAGCGTGCTTCATCGTCACAGTCAGCTGCCATTAAATTTAACAGTTACAATGCACCTCTCTGTTTTAAAACAGATACTCAACTAGGTCCTTAGTATCCAAAAATCATAGGCTTTCCCATAAACCCATGTCGACTGTGTATTCTCTGAACGCACTGGGTGGTAAGCCTTTGGTAAGAAGATCCACGAGTACTTACTCGGTACTTATGTTCTCAATGCTTTCTAAATGATTCTAGATTTTCTACTTTACAACATATAACTTAGTGTCAATATGTTTGGTAGCACACTTGACATGTTGTCTTAGAAGTTAACTTACTTTAAATGGTTATTGCTATTGTCTGCCATTGTCAAATTCGGGTACAAATTTCCTTAACCACTTTTTGCCTGTTCTTTAAGCCTCATGTCAAACTATACTATGGTATGCATCACTGATGACACCACAACTGTTTCTTTAGAACTTTTCCATAATAATACTCCAACTGCGAGTGTTAGCAACTGCTGTGGATTTCACTATACATCTCGCCAAGACTTAACTTATGTACCCTCAACTATTTGAGAGCACTTATTCTTTCTTACTCAGCATGAGGCCTATGATACTTTGCTAAATTACAAGACATTCTCAACTCCATTCTAGTGATCTATATATGGACTGGACTTCTGCCAAAATATCCCGGATACGTAAACTACGTCAGGGTAAGTTCTTACTTGTACTTGTACACTCATCAAGCTTCCAACAGCTGAAGCATATGGAACCATATTCATTTGATCGATCACATATCGGTTCCTAGAACACTTAAAGTTCCCAAATCTATTACCGTTGACTATAGGAGCAGGCGTACACTAGTACAGAGACGGACTTTACTCTCGGTGGGGAACCCCCTCTAGTCACGGTTCCCCACCCGGGAGCAAGCATCCGGGACTAAATGGGGGTCCTTTAGTTCCGGGTCAGAAACCGGGACTAAAGGAGGACCTTTAGTCCCGGTGGGTAACACCAACCGGGACTAAATGTGCCTCCTGACATGCCACGGGGCCGGCACCCTTTAGTCCTGGTTGATAATACCAATCGGGACTAAAGGTTATTTTTTTTTTTTTCTTTTCTTTTCATTTTTTTGTTTTCTTTTCAAAATAGGTTTTCGAAGTCATATTGTACGCTGCTAATAATACATTTATACGCGCGTATAGTATGTTTCGGTTCAAGCACAATGAACGTATTAAATGACACAATTCAAGCATAGAATTATATATATATATATATATATATATATATATATATATATATATATATATATGCATGCATGCATTATATATATATTTACATGCATGCATGCATATGTGTATTTTACATTATATTATTTCATGTGCATATATTACAAAAGATTGCATTACAGTTGTTGTGATATAACAAGTTTCCTCTCATCCTCTAGCTTGACTTCCATGGCAGTGTTGGGTCGAAGTAGAACTCACCCTTGGAATCGATGATCTGGTCATTAAAAAATCCAGCTATAGACTCTTGAATTGCTTTGAACTGGTCTTGCCGTATGACCTTTTCCTCCAACCATCGAGCCTACAGGTTTGAATTAAAGGAAAATAAATTAATATATGTACATATATATATAATATATAAAGACATAGTAACACAATCAATAATAATAATTTAATGAATATATAGTGTATTTTTAACGTACTTTGAGTCTCTCTGTAGGAGTTCTTTGGGAGACCTGCTTGATAAACTCGTAAACATAGTAACCACAGTAGTTGTTCCCCTATTCCTACCTCAGACACCACTTTATGAGAAAAAGATTTGTCATCCAATCTGGTGATTCGGTGAAAGCTATATGTTTAATTAATAAAGATGATGCGATTTAGGGGACTTACTTTCAAAGGGATTATATTCAGTGGCGTTTTGCATTTTTCCATGTGTTGCTTCTCAATAAAGGTTTTCCAAACACTGCCCAATAAAAAATTTACCACGTCATCAGATATAGTTAATTATCATGTTTGTGTGTATATATAGTTGCTAGAGATACCGAAATTACCTCTGGATAATATCTATCATATCTTGGTAGTCTTGTTGTGGTTTTCTCATCGAGTCATAGATTATCAAGTGACTTTTCACCAGATCGATGTCCATCAATATCCAGTGATTGCTGCATGTGTTTATAGGATATAACGCATAACACTTATTAATTAACTAGAATCAACATATGAGCCATTAAGGATGATCGACATTATTAACACTCACTTGAAGTTGTAGGGGAAGAGTATATCCTTCTTGTGGCGTTGGTTCACTAAGAAGTTCATGAGGTTACTCTCTAACTCAGACTTCCAATTAGGCTTTGGAGTAACTGGGTCTTTGAATACTATATGGGGATCAATAAAACCAATTTCATTGCAGCCTTTCTTTCTACGCTCTGTCATTGTAAATCTGCATATATATAGTACTTGTTAGGATAATTTATATGCATATACACACATATGATGAGTTTGATAATAGATCGAAAGAATTATTACTTACAGGCAATAGCAGCTAATGATAACTTTGTCCAGAGAGGTCAGGAGGCATAGTTGATGAAATTCTGTAAAGTCAACATACATAACATCATCGCCACAAAACCAATGTTCGTCTCTAATTCTGACACCAACGCAGAAGTATCCACCGGTAGACGCCTGCATTACCACTTGTTTAGCAGGTACATTTGCATCCCCAGTTCACCTAAGGCTTGAGGGTTATATAGACTCTAGTCTAGTACAAATTTTTTCTTCCAAATATCAACCTCCACCACACTCTCAATGTTTCTATCACCAAACATCTGGTAAAGGTCGAGATCAGTCTCTTCAATAAATTCACCAAGGTGATCCAAATCGACATCCGGAGGTATATTTGCCTGATGCATTAATCCTAAATTTGAACCATATTCATTACCAACAACTAGCGGGGGGACTGATTGGTGCGATTGTTGTCCGAGTTGTACAACTCCTTTCCCTGTCCGCTTCTTTTTCTGTAAGAAGCCACCTTTTTTCTTAGAATATTTGGAGCTACGAAGAAGTATGGTTTCTCTAGGTTTCTTCTTACTTCTTGATCCTTTTTAAGTTTGTCATAGAATTTGGACATATCTTTTTTATATGCATCAGTTACTTCTTCCTTCTCTTCAGATATTATTTTGGGAATAGCCCTTGGTTTCACGGTGGCTTTCTTTGCCGGCGGGGGCTGGTTCTTCGTTTGCGGGGCTGGCCTCTTGCTAGTACTTGGCTTCTTGGTAGGTGGGGGCGGGGGAGGCGTTGGAGACCTCCTTGGAGGTGGTGGCAGCGGCGTTGGAGACCTCCTTGGAGGTGGCGGCTGCGGCGTTGGAGACCTCCTTGGAGATGGTGTGGATGCAGTCTCGCCTTCCAACACATTGTCATCATATGGAGCACTATGATGATCTAGCGATTGAACAATTGGACTTAGGTTGGGGGAGGATCTACTACAAAAAAAGGAATGACATATTATTATGAGCAGATTGTTAATTATTTAAGCCAATATAAATTAATGATGTAGTGTTTTCATCCGCACCTATGGTGAGGTAGTTCAAGAGGAGGTGGAGGCAACATCCTGGGAATGATGATGTGGCGCTTGCGCCATAGAATGAATGTCTTCTCTGCTTCTCCTAGAGTCTTCTCACCATCACCTCCAGGAATGTCAAGAGGCAAATCACTAAAACCTTTTTCAGTTTTATCTACCGAGATGGTAGCATATCCTTCTTGGATTATATTCCCATGAATCCTTGGTGTCTTGGTTTGGTTGATAGGATTAACAAGACCGATAGCCACCTTGATTGTGGAATTCCCCTTTGGAATGTGTAGCTCACACGATGTACAAGGTTTAGTGACGTCATCCATAGGGAAGCGCAGTCCTGTGTCCCCTTGATTTGGTATCTCTGTGGAAGCGCAGCTGCTTTTCAACTAAGCAGGGGGGCTAATGTTGATTCCTAGCTCTGATGCCTGCTTGCTTGCACTCACTGCTATTTGCACTTGTCTTCTGATTTCCTCCTGCATTCTCGCTTCAAGGTTTTTTTCCCGCTCCTGTGCTTCACGCACCGCTTCCTCCAACCTCTAGAGCCGCTGTGCCTCTTCTTCCTTCTTTCTCTGGCGGCTTCTGTAGGAAGGTCTGTCCTAAGGGAATCCATGCTCCCACGAGACACTTCATTTGCCTCTAGTTCGGCCACCGTGTTCAATAGTCCCGATGGCGTATGTCAGTTCATCCTTCTCTCTATTGGGCCTAAACGCACCACTAGCAGTAGCTCTCTGAGTATAAAACAATCTTTCTACTGCTTCTTGTAGTCTTGCGCCATAAACGCACTTCCCTGTCTTCTGGTCTAGTGTTCTCCCATGAGCGAAAAACCAATTCTTTGCACGCTCTCCCCACTCGAGTGATTCTGGTGTGATACCCTTGGCAAGAACGTCTGCTTCCATTTTGTTCCACTTCTTAATGGCAGTCGGGTAGCCACCTGATCCCAAGTTATGGTGGTATGTCTTCTGTTGGGCATTACGTTGGTTCTTTATCACCCGACTCACACCCTCTTTCGATGTCTTGTACTGTACAAACTCATCCCAATAGGGCCTCTGCTTTGAGATCGAGTCTGGGACAGTGAAATCTAGTGCTATGTTCTTCTTGACATACGTCGTGTATAGGTGTTTCTTCCAAGTCTAAAACTAGGTGGCCATCTTCTTCATTGCCCAATCCCTAACTCGCTCCTTCAATTCATCACCATCTATTATATCATCATAACCATCTGTTTGGAGCGTGAAATGTTCTAAGACATCATTCCAAATTAACGTCTTGTCACGATCGGAGACAAAACTGATATGAGGAGCATTGGTCTTCTTCTTCCATTTGCGAGTACTGATCGGGAGCCGGTCCCTTACAAGGTAACCACAGTGGTGCACGAATTTTGTTTTATTTGGCCCCCCGGTTCGCCTGTATCCACATTGAACTCCGAGATGATGAAGCGGCCCTCCAATGGCTTTTTGGGACCTCAAACATTTTTACTCTTCGTTGTAGTTGTTGATGTCGATCCAGAGGGCTACAAAACATAAACATTATTTTTAATGTCATGAGCACACATAAGACATATGATAATATATATAGCTAATAATAAAAAATATATACTTGGCCAATATCTTGTTGCTCATTTTGTTCAAGAGCTAAGTACTGACTCCCGTCATCTGCATCCTCTTGCACGTTATTTTTAGCACCATCATCGCCGGCAACTTGAGTGCCAGTGTTGATCAAATTCATCATCAACTCCTCCTCATCCATGTTTTTCGGGTCGGCCATCTAGCTTCAAAAAACAAAACCAATATATAGTACATCAAATCTTTGCTTACATGCGTAAAATCTATGAACAATATGCATTATTAAATCTTGCCCCTCGGTCACGGACGCAATTCGCCACACTAGGGCAAACTACGTCGGTACAAGGGTGAATTAGGGCTATACACAAACGGACGAGGGCGAATTGTGTCGGTGACTAGGGCGAACCACGTCGGTGACATCAACAACGCAGTTCGCCCTAGTCACCAACGCAATTTGCCCTAGTATGATTGTTTAGCGTTAATGATAATGATAATACGAATGTTGATCGACTAGGCCATGAGAGAGGGCGGTGTGACGAGAGTGTCGGTGCTCCGCTCCGCCGTATATATGTTTGTACACATGGGTGAACGAGGGCGGCGGTGCTCCACCGTATAAACCCTAAACCCTAGGGCGAATGAGGGCGGCGGTGCTCTGCCGTATAAACCCTAAACCCTAGGGTGAACGAGGGCGGCGGTGCTCCGCCGTATAAACCCTAAACCGTAGAGCGAACGAGGGTGGCGGTGCTCCGCCGTATACATAGAAATGCATGGGCGAACGAGGGTTGTGGTGCTCCGTGACGTATATATACATGCATATGAATACAAATGACGAAAACATATGGATCACGATCGAGGACAAGGACGTACGGCAAGACGAGCGGCGTGGTCTCGACGTCGGCGTAGAGTGGGCTGGGGCGGTGGTCGGCGCAGCAGAGCGGGCTAGGCCATGTTGGCGCAGTGGCAACCGGCGTTGGGGGCGCGCACACTGCGGTCTCTGCTGACGACGACGACGTGAGGAGGGCCGACGATGAAGGCGGTGCTCGGCGCGGTCGGCGTAGAGGTGGAGGGCGTCGTGGGGACCGAGGTCGGCGGCGATGTTGGGGCCTTGATATCCCTTCTATTGTGGTCTCTACTCCTAGCAACTCCAATAGTTCTGCATTAGAATGGAATACATGAGATTAGCGCACATTTTTCATGTGGACATCCTTTCATACATGTGAACAAAAAAATCATATGTGAAGAAGTCAATCAAAAAACATTCTTAATTTAGCATTCTCCATATACAGTGCACCGAGTACTTGACTTGTCAATAAGCATTCTTTTGTTCAGTGTGAACTCAAGCATAGATATCCAAAACTCATATGAAGCACAACACTGTCTCAAGAAGCAACATTTCTTACACTGTAGGTCCAAAATTAGAGCAAGACCTAGTTTTATCTGAAACATAAATGGATAGGCATTAAAAATGACTAAAACACCATAAATCGGTGCTCCGTCTCCAACATCACACATTGGTCAATTCGGCTTCCATCGGTCCATGTTTGCGGTTGTACTTGATAATATAGAAATAGTTTGATAGATTGAAGGTGTAAACTTATTATTAATAGGTTCATCATGGGAAATAATAGTTTCATAATATGTATAGTCCTTTTTTAGACCAAATGCCACAATCTCAAAATATAATGTGAGATAGTCAAAGTTTAAATTTTGTCAACCAGGCCAAAATACAATTTTATATCTGTGATCAAAAGGAGTATATTATATATCATGCATGCATGTCCACATGTTTTTTTCTTTTTGCAAAACATAGTACAAACATCAATATATAGCATTGCAAACTCTACTTTGAAAAGCAATTCAATTGCCTTGATTTACTATTTGAGAACATTTTATGAACAACCGTCAAAGTAAAATGCATAATAAGATGACATGAAAATAGGCATACAATTTTGGGATGTCCAGTCCAGTCAAGGTATAATGCATAATAAAATGCCACAAAATGGCTAGGCAATTTCTCAATTACATGTTTTGCAAAAAAATAAAAAAAAATTGCACAACATCACCGTCAATCCTCTACTCATTTTCCTCTGCTCTCCTTCAGCTCGCACGCCACCGCGCATCGGCCATCCCCCCATTCCCGGCCGCAAAACTCCATAGCCATGAACAAGCCACGGCACCGCACCATCATCCTCACCACGGCCATGCGACCTGCCATGCCCATACTGTGACTGGCCACTGAATGGCAAAACCCTATGCACTAGGAGAGAGAAAGCCGAGAGAACTCACCTCATGAATGCGGAGGCAGATCGATGGGGTCGTGGCGGCAGCGGCGCGGTGAACACGCGCGCGAGGACCGCGGATGTGCGCGAGGCGGTGGCGATGACCGGCGTCGGGCGGGGTGGCGGCGGCGTCCTCGGTGTGGCAGGTCGGGTGGCGTGGGCACAGCAGGGGAGAGGAATCGGCGATGGCGCGCGCGGCGGCGAAGATCGACAACGCAAGGAAGATGGGGCGACGAGGGGTTTGAGCACTGGCATATATATGCCACACCCCTTTACTCCCGGTGCTAGCCCCCCACCGGGAGTAAAGATCCTTTACTCCGGGTGCGTGTTACCAACCGAGAGTCCCGGTTGGTAACACGCACCGGGAGCAAAGGTTTACCTTTACTCCCGGTTGGTAATACGCACCGGGAGTAAAGGTTTTTTTGGCAGGCCACGAAACTACAGCCCACCTTTACTCCTGGGTGGGCTTCCCACCCGGGAGTAAAGGTGGGCTGCAGTTTCGTTACCTGCCTGTTTTGAGCAAATTTTTTTAATAGAAATGCAATAGTCTTGTTAAATACATAGTAAATTAAATAAAAGGCATAAAATTATTTTGTTAAAAATATGGATTTTCTTTTTCTTTATTGCACATAGGAAAAATCTATAACCAAACTTTTTTTATTTTTTGTTATAATTATAAAACATAATGTAACTAATATTTATTATTTCGTTAATGCAAAAATGTAGTGTTTAATTAAAATTATTAAAACTGTTGATTTTGGACAGAAAGTTTGTTTTCACATCATTTTAACATTAATATTTTAATTTTTCATCACTCAATATCCTAATTTAACTTTTCGAGAGAGAAATCCCACCAAATCAAACATTGATTTAATTTGAAACACGACATAATAAACATCTGAATTTACAATTATTACATAATATCTCAAACACACACTACATTAAATCACTATATCATCAAGTGGGCACAGCAGTGAACTTCTTCTTTACGTATGTCCCTTGGTTATGATCACGTCGTAATTATGGAGTGTCCTCATCATTTACCAAGATGCTAGGGTCTTTGTTCACTTTGAAGGGTGGAATTCGGTCATCCTTTTCATAATCTTCTGACATGTCCGACTTGTCCTCAATTCCCACGATGACTCTTTTCCCTGAAAGAACTATGTGGCGCTTTGGCTCTTTGGTTGAGTCATTATCATTTTTCCCTCTTTTTGGTTTGGTAGACATATCATTGACATAGAACACCTGATTCATATCCTTGGCAAGGACGAATGGTTTGTCTTTGTACCCAATATTACTAAGGTCTACTGTTGTCATTCCATACTCGTTGTCTACTATTACCCCACCTCCAGTCACCTTGACCCATTGGCACTTGAACAATGGGATCTTCAAAGTAGGTGCATATTCTAGTTCCCATATTTCATCTATGTGGCCATAATATGTCTGCTTATTCCCATTCGGGTCTGTGGCATCTATGTGGACACCACTATTTTGGTTGATACTCCTTTTATCTTGGGCTACTGTGTAGAATATGTTCTCATTTATCTCGTACCCTTTGTATGTGACGATATGCCATGATGGTTGCATAGCCAATAAATACAGTTGCTCATGGATGCTCTCATCACCTTGACATTTTTTTCGCAACCAACCGCCGAAAGTTTCCATGTGCTTACGCGTAATCCAAGCTTCAGTCTTCCCTAGAAACCCAGATCGTAAGAGATCCTTGTGTGTCTCAATATACAGATCTACCAAAGAGAAGTTCTGTAGAACTGTGTAGTGCGCTTTATTGAAATAATCATCCTCCGTACCAATATATGTTTTCCTCCCTAGTGTCCCCTTTCCGCTTAGTCTCCCCTCATGTCTTGATTCAGAAACACCAATCGAGTCAAGGTCGGGAATAAAGTCAACACAGAACTCAATGACCTCTTCTATTCCATAGCCCTTGGCGATGCTTCCTTCTGGGCAAGCACGGTTGTGAACATATTTCTTCAGGACTCCCATGAATCTCTCTAAGGGGAACATGTTGTGTAGGAACACAGGACCAAGAATGAAAATCTCCTTGACTAGGTGAACTAGGAGGTGTGTCATGATATCAAAGAAGGAAGGAGGGAACACCAACTCAAAGCTGACAAGACATTGAACCACATCATTCTGTAGTTTAGCTAGATCAGTTGGATCAATTGCCTTTTGAGAAATTGCATTGAGGAATGCACATAGCTTCACGGTGGCTAGACATACATTTGGAGGTAGAATTCCTCTTAATGCAACTAGAAGTAATTACGTCATGAGAACGTGATAGTCATGGGACTTTAAGTTACAGAATTTCTTCTCTAGCACATTTATAATACCCTTTATATTCGAGGAGAATTCAGATAGTACCTTGATGTTGTTTAAGCATTCAAACATGATTTCCTTCTCCTCTTTGCTTAGAGTGTAGCTAGCAGGATGTAAGTAATGGCGTCCATCATCTGTCTTCTTTGGATGCAGGTTGTCTCTTTCTCTCAAACAACGTAGGTCCTGTCGTGCTTCAAATGTGTCCTTAGGCTTTCCATACACACCCATGAAGCCTAGCAGGTTCACACAAAGATTCTTCATCAGGTGCATCACGTCGATCGAGCTGTGGACCTCTAGGACTTGCCAATAGAGTAGGTCCCAAAATATGGACTTCTTCTTCCACATGGGTGCGTGACCGTTAGTGTCATTCGGAACAGGTTGGCTGCCATGTCCTTTTCCAAAGACGACTTTCACATCATTGACCATATCGAGTACATCCTCACCGGTTCGGTTGCGAGGCTTGGTCAGGTGGTCTGCCTTCCCTTTAAAATGCTTGCCTTTGTTTCTTACAGGGTGATTTGTAGGAAGAAATCGACGATGGCCAAGGTACACGACCTTTCGACATTTTTTCAAGAATACACCTCTAATATCACCGAAGCAGTGTGTGCATGCATTATATCCCTTGTTTGACTGTCCTGAAAGATTACTTAGAGCAGGCCAATCATTGATTGTTACGAACAACAATGCTCGCAGATCAAAGTGTTCCTATTTGTACTCATCCTACACACGTACACCTTCTTTATTCCACAAAATGAGAAGTTTATCAATAAGTGGTCTCAGGTACACATCGATGTCATTGCCAGGTTGCTTCGGGCCTTGGATGAGCACAGGCATCATAATGAACTTTCGCTTCATGCATAACCAAGGAGCAAGGTTGTAGATACTTAGAGTAACAGGCCAAGTGCTATGACTACTATTCTGCTCTCCAAAAGGATTGATACCATCTGTACTTAAAGCAAACCTTAAGTTTCTTGCGTCATTTGCAAACTCCGGGAATTCTCTGTCGATTGCTCTCCACTGGGACCCATCAGCAGGGTGTCTCAACATATTATCTACCTTACGGTCTTCTTTGTGCCATCGCAACAATTTTGCATGTTCTTTGTTTCTGAACAGACGTTTCAAGCGTGGTATTATAGGAGCATACCACATAACCTTGGCAGGGATTTTCTTCCACGGACGTTCGCCCTCAACATCACCAGGGTCATCTCGCCTGATCTTATACCGCAATGCATGGCATACCGAGCATGCATCCAATTTCTCGTACTCTTTGCCACGGTAGAGGATGTAGTCATTAGGACATGCATGTATCTTCTCGATTTCTAGCCCTATAGGACAGACAACTTGTTTTGCTTCGTAGGTAGTGGCGGGCAATTCATTGTCCTTCGGAAGCATCTTCTTTTGGATTTTTAGTAACTCTCCAAATCCCTTGTTAGATACACCATTCTTTGCCTTCTATTGGAACAATTCAAGTGTGGTTCCCAACTTTTTCTGCCCTACATCACAAGTTGGGTACAGCAATTTCTTGTGATCTTCTAGCATCCGCTCGAACTTGATCTTCTCCTTTTCACTTTTACATTCTCTTTGTGCGTCACGAATGACCTGACAAAGATCATCAGCAGGCTCATCTTCTGCGGCTACCTCTTCTTCAGCTTCTCCCATTACAGTATCATTGAAGCACGCACCATCGGGAATAATATCATTGTCGTCCCATTGTTCTTCTTCACCTTCTTCCATTACAACATTGGTTTCTCCATGCTTCGTCCAACAAATAAAGTTTGGCATGAAACCCGACTTGAACAAGTGTGAATGAAGAGTCCTTGAGCAAGGATATTCCACTGTATTCTTACATATGGCACATGGGCAGCACATGAAACCGTCGCGTTTGTTTACCTCGGCCGCACGTAACAAAGAATGCACGCCGTCAATGAACTCTTGGGAGCAGCAATCAGCATTGTACATCCAATGCCGGCTCATCTGCATTACATGACATAAATATCATATTAAAACCTAGATCATAATTAATTATTTATACAACATGCGTGCCACCACAAAAGGTACAAATTTATGAAAGCATCGCTACAATGTAGACAATCCCAACTACCACTAAAAGAACTAAAGCTAAAATACATTTCAGGAGCACAAGGATTTCGCGACCAATCTCAACTAAAACAGACAGATCCCCCGATTGTGCAACATTTTTGGGCTTCTTTGGCTGGATCACTACCTCATTAGCCGTCGTATCTGCCTGTTGTGCAAGATATTTTTGCACGAGTTCAACATACTCTTCCTCCCAGTAGAAGCCTGAACATCGTCCACTGCCATCCCACTGAAATTAAAACAAAAAATTAGAACTTTAATCACAACCATCATGAAAATAGGTATAAACAAACCATAATCATAAAATATGATAAAATAACTCACATTGCGATCCAGACACTTGTAGAAGATACGACCCTTGTTGGGACCCTCCTTCTTCACTCGGTACTCCATCACAATCTTCGTCTCATCACGACACTTGCCACATGGAATGAGAGGGAGGCCCGGCCTAAGCCGCTTTGGAAACCCATGAGAGGCCGAGGACCCAGAAGCAATTGCCATCTACTCTCTATACTTATTTTTTAATACACTATAAATTTCTCATTTTATAAACAAATAAAATTAAGAAACTATAAAATTATCTATATCTCTAAATAATGAAGTGTGCTATGCATGCTAGAAATAAAAAGTGAATACTAATTTTAAATACCTACTTTAACCTTTCTTCATCCAAATATGCAAACTATAAGTTATTTTGAGCTCAAATTGTTTACAAATAAAAAAACACCATAAAAACAATATATATATAGTGAACAATATGAGATAAGCCAATGATGAAAAATGAGAGTATGAGATTGGTAACCTTTACAACTGAAGAATCGACAGAGGAATCGAAGAAATCGATGGAGGAATCGAAGAATGGATGGAGGAACAATGGAGGGAGGAAGCAAGAACACTAGTGCAGTGAGCTTCAAAATGTGCTGAGCTCGGGCTCGGGAAGGAAGAAGAAGACAGCCGGGATATGAAGGGGGGACCTTTAGTCCCGGTTGGTGGCTCCAACCGGGACTAAAGGTAACTTTCCAACCCCCGGCACAGCCACGGCCTAGGAGTAGACCTTTACTCCTGGTTGGAGCTACCAACCAGGAGTAAAAGTCTACCTTTAGTCCCGGTTGGTGGTTTTAACCAGGACTAAAGGTCCCTGCCACCTCTGTCTGGCGCAGTAGCCGTTGGGCAAGGACCTTTAGTCCCGGTTGGAGCCACCAACCGGGACTAAAGGTCTCTCTAGTCCCGGGCGCAAAAAATGCCAGGACTAGAGCCCATTTTGGCCGAGGATCAAAGGTCAGTTCTCTACTAGTGGTAGATTTACTCGCATGCATACTTTATTTCTTTAGAATCTTTTCTAAGTATGCCTTCGCGATAGTTCTAATACCAAACTTTCTTCTATCTCGGTGAATTTCGATTCCTAGAACCAATGACGCTTCACCAAGATCATTCATGTTGAAACTTGAGGACAAAACTTCTACTTCTCTAATGATAGATTAACATCACTACTAATGAGTAGAATGTCATCTATTCACGGGATGTGGAAAGTGAATTTTCCTTTCTTGAGCTTTGCATAAACGCTATTGTCCTTCTCATTTTCTTTAAAACCTAAACTTTCTTAATGTTTCATCAACTTCAAATACTACTGCCTAGAGACTTACTTTTAACCCATAAATGGATTTCTACAGGTGGCATTCCTTATGTTCTTTTCTTCCACGACAAAACCTTTTGGGTTATGCCATGTAAACGTTTTTATATAAATCCCCGATGAGGAATGTCGTCTTTACATCCATCTGATGTATTTCTAAATCGTAATAAGCCATGAATACCATTATGATTCTAAAGAATCCTTGCATGAGACTAGAGAGAAAACTCTTATCGTAATCTTTTTATTCTCTTTGCATAAAGCATATTACTACAAGTCGTGCTTTATATCTTTCTACATTTCCTTTGGAGTCATATTTTGTCTGGTAAACCCATTAACAGCCTACTGTTTTGGCTCCATTAGGAATTACTTCTAAGTCCCAAACATCGTTGGTATTCATCAAATTCATTTCAACTTTATATCTTTCTACATTCTCTTTGGAGTCACATTTTGTCTTGTAGACCCATAAACAGCCTACTGTTTTGGCTCCATTAGGAATTACTTCTAAGTCCCAAAAAATCGTTGGTATTCATCTAATTCATTTCAACTTCCATAGCTTCTTGCCATTGAAACGAGTAAACGCTTCTCATGGCTTCTTTAAATAAGGTGAAATCACCCTACATTTGAATTTCTTTACTAACATAGACTTCATAGTCATTAGAAAAATTGGTTTACTAATTCTTTGAGACCTTTTGGGGCCTCATCTACTGACACTTTCATATGGGACTGTTGTTGCTCTTCATTGTTAAGAGGTAATTGATTCTACAGGCTCCTGTATTACAAATTCCTTGTTTAAATTATTCATCTTCTTCGAATAGCTAACAACAGGTGTTGTATTGGTCATACAACATCAACAGGTATTGAGAAACTTGTTACTCCTGAGTCACTGGAGTGGGCACACAGTCCCTCTTCTCTTCAAGTCTTAGGTGTCTACATACCATGCTTCCCCAGATCTTCTCGTCTTTTCTAAAAAAATGGTGTATCTTCAAATATCTTATTTTGGGTTTAATCTGTTGAAACATCATATGGCGCTTTAAGCACCACCTTAACATCTTTTAGGCTGACTACGCTATCTTCATGTTGAAACTTTAAAAGGTCTAGGAATTTAGTTATTTCTCATGATTATGTAATGCGAACATAGTTGTTTCTTGATTCGTATAGGAGTACTTTCTTCATTCCACTTCAAGAACTCATCGAGGTCTCTTATTAACTGTACTTTTGCAAGTCAGGCTTGCATCTTTTTTTATCTTTTGATTAGTATTGACCATGACGGTGCATTTCAATTGTGCCACGGTCAATACTAGGGCAGCATAAGAGCTACCCAAACTTCTCTCGCAATACGGGATACAAAACATGTGAATCACCACAAAACTTCTCCCGCCATGCAGGATTGACTAGCATAAGTACTATGCCAAAACTTCTCCTCATGCGGGATAAATCTATACATAATTTACTGTAACGAAAACTTAGTCATGACGACTAAAACATTCACTTATTTCTTCATTTTCTTATTAAATCTTCCTATTGATTCCAATTTAATCAAAAAAATAGTAAACTAACAAAAAAACAGTCCTGAACTAGCTTGACTCAAGCCTTTTTATTCACATACCCCAGTATTGCAGACCGTTGGCATACAGCCGAGCGATCTCATCGGTTAAAATTGAAACATACAAGGTGCTTCTGCATCAATTCTACATCACCGTTGGGCAGAAAATAGAATTAATACATAAAACTCACAAATCAACTTGAAAGACATATAACTACTCTTCAAAATTAAATTCTCCTAGTGGCTCGAATTTAATTAGAAGATAATCAACATCATTGCAGTAGAAACATGAGAATAAAATACATTCTATTAGTTCAGGACCATTTCTTATTCCTTATCTACTCTCTGAAAAATGACCATGTTGATGTAAAATTTATCAGAGATTTAAACTTCAAACTTAAATTCATTATAATATTGTCATCATGTTGGTCAGAAAATGACAATACGATAATCTTATTTAAACAAAAAATGGACTACTCCTCTAATTTAAATTTTCCTGTTGGTTCCAATTTAATTAGAGGATAAACATAATCATAATTTACTAAATATAACTGCTCTTCAAATTAAATTCTCACGTTGGTTCAAATTTAATTAGAAGATAATCAACATTAATCTTTGCAGCGGAAACTTAAACATAATTTATGAATTTTTACCCACAGGAAAACTCCTCTTTGCTATTTTCTTTGAGCCATTAATCTATTTCTAGGAAATAAACAAAATTCTCTAGAAAAAAGAAAAAGGAAAAAGCTCAAACTGATCTTATTCATATGGCCTGGCTGCAAATCGGCCCATGGCCCAGCCACGCGCTCTGCTCTCCCCACGCCCAGGCCATAACCTGGGCCTGGGCTAGGAAACTCCATTCTCGCCTGGGCCAAAACCGGCCCAGACTCTATCGGTCGTCGATCTGCATCCAACGGTTGAGCGTCGATCTCGGCCAAACAAAAATGGCGTCGGTCAACTCCCATCGCAAAACCTTAGTTTATTTCCTTTCTCTCTCCCTCCCGTCTCTCTCGCACGGCCGTTTTCAGAGAGAAAGAAAGTAGGCGAACGGCGACGCCGCTCGAGCTTAGTCGCACCACCGAGGGGCTGCCGTCGGAGCGTGTGTGCGGCCAAGGCTACGCGCGGCCTCATCGAGCCGCCTCACGGTGGCGCGTGGAGGTGGGGGGTCTGACTTCACGCAGGGGACAAAGACCACCACGGCGGGTGAACCAGCGGTGCTTCCCGGAGCTAATCCGGTGAGTTAATCTCCCGAAACCCCTTCTTCTCTCTTCTCGGAGTGGATGGAGTCTAGGGTTAGAGTTCGGATTTGGCCGGTTAGGGTTTGGATGAACCCACTGTTCATCTTCCCCGCCTACTCTACATGGGTTAGGGTTAGGGTTCGAGTTAATCTTGAAACCGAGATCCCTTCTTTCCCCTCTTCTTCACCCAATTAGGATTTAGAGTTCGTGTTCTTTGTTCTACTTAGATTCAAACTGGATCTCTCACCTCCTTCTAATTTCTGCTACCCCTACCAAAACTACACACTAGATCAACCTGGCTCCAATACCAATGTGAGATGCCTAGGATTCATCTAGGTGTAGTACTAAGGGTGAATAGCTTACTGGTTGATTCAAATTTGGCCTAGAACACGATATAGAGAGGGAGACATTGAGAGAGGGAGATGAGCCGTCCATGTCGAGGTCCAGTCGGTGGCGTCGTCCAGCGGCGGTGGATCCGGTGGCGACGGCGTCAGGGCGCTGGTGCTGCGGTCCGGTGGTGGCACTTCCCGCCGCTTCAACACTCCCTTGATCGGTAGGGATAGAGCAGTAAGTGGGGATCATGGTGAACCTCATGTTTGCGCCCTGGCCCCCACCTCCCTCTATATGGTGCTGCACGACGGGGGGCCGCCAACTTTGGTTTGGTTGGATGCCCCCGATCAGGGCACTGGATCAAGGCCCGACTCGACCGTTGGACCGAGTCGGATTATATCAACACTAACAGTGAGTTCATGTTGTTGAGCTTGGCTCATGCATGTGTGTTTCGAGACAGATTATATTGGACGTATGCAAGATTTTAAAGGGGCATGTCTTTCATAGCATCTATTCATTGCCATTAAAACCTCATGGGGAACATTTGAGGCAACTAAAAAGCATGCCTGCATGCATCAAACACTTGGAAGAGGATGTACATGCCATGTACTGTGTCACGGCCTAGAATAAGTTGGGCATATGTATATAAAACCTTCAAAAATATTGGATCATGGTCTAAATGCTAACTTTATCATCACATTCTTTGTAGTTTAGTTTAATTAGGGGCTAGTAAGATCTTTGCAGTATATATATTACAATATTTCCATCACAAATTTAATTACATGTAATATTTCTGTGTGGTAGATCAAGGCACACATGACTCTTTGTATACTTTCGAGAACGTGGAAACAAAACTGTGGATGAACAAAGATCATTTTTTGGGATATGAAGTGTCAACACCATGTACCGGATATCGTACTATCGATGTTGTTGGTTGTTGGCAGGGCAATAGTTTAAATTTTGTTGGCATGTAGGGTCTAAAGAGAAGCTCTGGCATATGGAAATATATTGGTGCATGGAATGTACTACGTTGCAAGTAAAATTTGTCTCTCTAAACTTAAAGGGAATTTCTATTACTCTGTGTCACCACTTCAACTTGGTGGTTGTTTGAAGTTTGCAGGTCGTTGATTTGGTGGATTCAGAACCGTAACTCTGGCGTTAAACTGATATGCGCATTATATACGTCCTCCAAATGGCAACACACCTCCCTGCTCTTATAGTTGGTGATTTTAGCATCATGAGAAATGTGTAGTACGAAGAAAATTAATGACCATTAGCCTTTTCTATTCAATGTAGTTATTGACAGCTTTAATTTGGTCTTAGGAAAATTGACTTAACAAATAAATAATGCACTTGATGAATTCTTTGCCTACTCCCAAAATGTTTGGGGACTCCATTGTGTATATACATGCTCTAGAGAGTGGTGTTGTAGACTATATGACATTGACATTTGATACTAGGATGACAACTTTCACAAGAAATTGAAAACAATGGAAGTTCAGACTTTGTTGCTTCACTAGTGATGATTTCTACGATTGTGTGCTAGAAATTTGGAATAAATAGGTAATGAATTTGGTCCAATGTTGCTAGCATAGTACTTTGCTAGAACTTATATCTAGGTGGACAACAATTCTCAATGAGATGTTATCATCTGCCGATTCGCACTGATGTTCCTAACACTATCCCAGACCAGCCAGTCTATGCCGGGTCTCAACCCCTCACCATTTGGTGATTCACACTGATGTATTTTTCGGATTCGAACTTGAAACCTCAACATGCATGTTTCCTCAAACGCACGAACCAACTAAGCTACGCGACACATGTGACTATAAAGTTGATGCTATTCTTTTAACTACACAATTTTGAAATTTATATTGTATATTTGACACTCCAAACGTTCTCAAATGAAAAAGTTATTAAAAAGTTGTAGATCTCGTCAAATACAACTTCGGTGTTGACTTTGTCACCATTCGACAATGTTAATCATTTTAAATCTGATCTGAGAATTTATATTAAATATTTAGACTTATGAACAATTCTAAATTAAAAAGTTATCAAGTACAAAGTTTTATATCTCTTTAAAATCTTAAATTTTGATATAAAGTTTATCTTAATCCGATCTTATATAAAAATTATAATTTCTTATGCAAAAAAGTCGATCACTGGTTGTTCGCCACGACCCGTCAGTCCGGTTCGTGGCGACCAGCAGTTACAGTACCTGACTGCGTATGGTTGTAAAGACTGGAAATTTTCCATTTTCTAAAAAAAATATATATATAGTGTCAAGAGCATGTACGGGAGATCGTACTACTAAAATTGTTGGCTGTTGGCAACTTGGCAGGGTGGTAGTTGTTGGCCGATGGGGCTTAGAAAAGAAGCGGGCAGTTGGGAACATAGAGAGTAGATGCACGCTCTGTCGCAACTTGCAAATGAATTGCATGTCGCTAAAAACATTGGGGATTTCTTTCAGTTCGGTGTTATTTTATTTTTTTGATAGAAACTTTGGCTCTACGGCCTTTCCATTAAAGACACTGGATCACACCTGGTCACGACCACTTGAATTCGGCGGCTGCGTGCTTCAAGTTTCCAGGTTGTTGATTTGGCGGGGTTTCACCGTAATTCTGTCATGAAACCGAAATGCACGTATCGTACGTCCTGCACATAGCGTGGGATCGACGGGCCAGATCCGCACACTCAGCGCCGCGGCCTCTCGTCCATCAGGTCAGCACCATGTGGCACAGCGGTTCGCCCCACATGAGGTGTGGAGCGGCCCGGCCCGCACATTAACTTCACTTGCCGACGCATCGACCAAGCTCCATCAACTGTCTGCACTTAGCGTCAGCATGAAGGGTGCGTGGAAAAACAGCCCCATCCACTGGTAGAAGGCCCCACGACGGCCTTGGGGGCTGGGATTCTGGGATTCGAAGACTGACGGGCGCCCCGTGAACGCTCTCCGAGCGTGATGAAAGATCAGAGCTGAGGGCACTGAGCGGTGGGCCCAACGAGAACCACCCGAGCCCAATGTGAAGAACGCGCTAAGTGCAGCTCGAGCCAAGGAGGCCTGGCACCGAGCCAGGGCCCCGACACACCCATCACTCGACCCACGGAGGCCAAGGTAAGCGGGGCGCCCCACACGGGCTTGGACTTGGCGGCTCCCCAACGAGTCAGCCAGGCCCTCGCTTGGGCTTTCCTCACACAATGCTCGAGCCAAGCATCACCGGGCTCAAAAGCTGAGCACACGGCCAAAGGCTCGGGCGCCCCTAGAAGGGCGTCTGATCCAGACAGCCAAGGCTATCACCACCCTGGTTGACCCGGTCACCAGAGATCGGGCTCAGCCCCTCGTTGCCATCGTGGACTCGACCTGGAAGGCCACAAAGGCTCAGGGGCTCCTAACGAGAGTCAAATACAAGGGTATGCTAAGTCCTCTGAACGGGAGAGCCGACAAATGGACCCCCTGACCAATCTCACAGAACGAGTCAGCAAGGGCCCAAGCACACCTGCGGCCACTGCTCGGGGCTTGGGGGCTCGCCAGTGCCCTAGACTGACAAGCAACGGCAGCCCGAGCATGACTCCAACCCAGCACATACTCGAGCCAGCGCTCGAACGACGAACCGACATCCTGAGCTACGGGCAACCTGCCAGGCATCCGAGACCTGGTAGGTATGGAGATTCCACGCCGTCTGCTCGTTCAACGGGCTCGAGGCCTTGTTGGCCACTCCTTCAACAGGGTCACGCAACCAGCGTGACACAATAGGACAAATGACTTCACCAACTCTAGGAGCAGTGGGCTCCAGGGCCTAATCGCCAACCCCTCAGGCGGGAGCTCCTTCATAGCCAAGGAAGCCTCGAGAAGATTCAGCCGGGGGAGGCCGCGCCACAGCAGACAACCCCGAACGGTCAAGTGCTAGGCGGTGGCAGCGGTGTCAGGCAGTGACTACAGCTCCATCAACTCCTCCCTACGCAACAAGGCGACGTCCATCCACACCGCAGCAAGGTACTCGTGCACCCCGGTGTACATGGAACGAAGACTAGAACCCAAAACCGACTTGTGCCCAACCCCTCCTTGGAATATAACAGCAGGGCCGGCTGAAAGGTCCTAATGGCTAGAGGGGGTGAATAGCCTATAAAAACTTCTACAACAACCCTTAGCAAACCGGTTAGACAAGTATAAGACGAAGCGAGTGTTACGCTAGCCTACTAAAAAAGCAAGCCACCTACCACAATTCTAGTTTCTATAGTCTCTATCCATACAATGGCTATGTCACTACACTAAGTTAGTATGATCTCAAATACTAACTAAAGAGCCACACTAACCAAACTAACAAGCTCTCACGACTAGCTACACTAAAGAGCTTGACAACTAGTTTACGGTATTGTAAATAGTGAGAGCAAGGTGGTTATACCATCGAGTCGAGAAATGAACCAATCAATCACAAGAATGAATACCAATAACCTCGGAATCAAATGTTGACATAATGATTTTTTACCAAGGTTCACTTGCTTGCCGGCAAGCTAGTCCTTGTTGTGGCGATTCACTCACTTGGAGGTTCACGCGCTAATTGGCATCACACGCCAAACCCTCAATAGGGTATCGCACAACCAACATAAGATGAGGATCACACAAGCCACGAGCAATTTACTAGAGTACCTTTTGGCTCTCCGCCGGGAAAAGGTCAAGAACCCCTCACAATCACCACGATCGGAGCCGGAGACAATCACCAACCTTCGCTCAATGATCCTTGCTGCTCCAAGCCATCTAGGTGGCGGCAACCACCAAGAGTAACAAGTGAATCCTGCAGCAAAACACGAACACCAAGTGCCTCTAGATGCAAACACTCAAGTAACGCACTTGGATTGTCTTCCAATCTCACAAAGATGATGAATCAATGATGGAGATGAGTGGGAGGGCTTTGGCTAAGCTCACAAGGTTGCTATGTCAATGCAAATGGCCAAGAGAGTGAGCTTGAGCCGGCCATGGGACTTAAATAGAAGCCCCCACGAAATAGAGTCGTTGGCTCCTCAGTCCACTGAAAATCGAGGCGACCGGACGCACCGGTCGGTTTGACCGGACGTAGGACCCCAGCGTTTGGTCCTCAGATTTTTGCCACATGTCCCCTGCTTCAAATGCTGATCGCCCGATCTCAACGGTCAATAGTGCACTTAAGTTGTGACCGGACGCGTTGCTCAAAGTGACCGGACGCACCATCACTAGCGTCCAGTCGTTTCCAGTAAGGTTCCATTCACGATTTTTCGTGACTGGACGTGTCCGATCACCCCTGATCGGACTCACCCAGCGTTTGGTCAACACATAGACCAAACCCCCGAGCGCCATGTCAGCAGGACTGGACGTTGAACAGTGTTCAGCCAGAGTCCGGTCACCTGCATCCGGTCTCGGGCCGATAGTACCACCTTCTTTTATAATTGACTGGACGCTGCTCCCCAGAGTCCGGTCACCACGTGACCAGCGTCCGGTGCAGTCTGTGAAACCTTGTCTTTTCTGTGCAGGGCGCCGGTGGCACCGTCAGACTGTCTGCACTCTACAGGCGGACACTCCATCGGTGAAGTTTCAAACCCTTGCTCCCAAGTGCTAAACACAATGTGTCTCACCTTTGTGCATATGTGTTAGCATATTTTTACAAACATTTTCAAGGGTGTTAACACTCCACTAGATCCTAAATGCATATGCAATGAGTTAGAACATCTAGTGGCACTTTGATAATCGTATTTCGATACGAGTTTCACCCCTCTTAATAGTACGGCTATCGAACCTAAATGTGATCACACTCGCTAAGTGTCTTGACCACCGAAACGAAATGACTCCTATCACTTATACCTTTGCCTTGAGCCTTTTGTTTTTCTCGTTCTTCTTTTCAAGTCTAAGCACTTGATCATCACCATGGCATCACCATCATCATGTCATGATCTTCATTTGCTCCACCACTTGGAATGTGCCACCTATCTCATAATCACTTTGATAAACTAGGTTAGCATTTAGGGTTTCATCAATTCACCAAAACCAAACTACAGCTTTCAGCTGGGCCACTATTTACCAAAGCGGGCCTTATAGAGTGACCACATATGAAAATGGATTAACCGAGCCGGTTGTTTTAAGCCGACCGCCTCGGTTGATTCCGATTAATTAACCGAGGCAGTTGTTTTAAGACAACCACTTCGGTTAATACATTAACCACCTCGGTTAATAGGCATTAACCTAGGCGGTACTGTTACGTTGCCCGTCTCCATTAAGCATTAACCGAGGCGGTTGCTGGGCCGGCTACCCTGCCACGAATAACCAAGGCGGGCAACCGGCCCAACCGCCTCGAAGCCCAAAATGCAAACACCTCGGTTAAGTTTTTGTGTAGTAGTGAAGTGTTATGAATAATATATGTTTCACGAGAAAAATAAGAATAAAACGAAACCCAAACCCTAATAAGTGAGGCAGCGACTAATTATAATATCTTGGGCATGCAAACGGATGGATGTGCCCCCTAATGGGCTCTAAGACATAGATGTCCCAACGGACCAAAAGATGGTGTCATATAGATTTTGGATGCTAACTTATTTCGATGATTCCTGTTGATTCTGATGGAATTTTAATGTCAAGCTAATGTCATTGGTTAGCTTATGCAATTATAATGACAAAAAAAATACAATTTTCTATTCTCTCCGTCTCAAAAAAAAAGTGATGTTCTAATATTTTTAGTTTTTATAGGACAAATTAGTAATCAATAGGAAATATCTATATACACCTATTTATTGAAGGCGGCCCATACTATTTAAGGAATAAACCTCTCGTTAAAAGGAATTCACGGAGGCATGCAGAACACAAACTCAAGCAGATATGGCCAAATCGGTTGTTCAGAAGCTAAAACATAAGTTTTCTGGAACATTTTTTTAATACTAGAACATCAATTTTTTTGGATGGAGGGAATACAAAATAAAAGATTATTCATTACAATTTAAAGTAAATTAATGTATAGTTTTCAACCCTTGTTACTTTGATGTGCTGACATAGTATTACGCGCCGGCGCCAAGAGCTTGGTGACTCAGCATATGTTCGGTTGGCTGGTTCGTATCGTTGCTGGTTCGTGAAGAAATACTGTTGGCTGGTTTGTGTGAGAGAAAAATACTGTTCCAACTGAAAATTTACGATCGTTTACGATAAGCCACAGCCAAACGAACAGGCTTCGATGAACAAATCATTTATGACAAACCGAGTGCAGACAGCAGATTGCAGAAAGAAAGCAGAGCATCGCACATGGCATTGTTTTCTATTTCCTTTGTAGATTTTCTGCAATTTGCTCCGTACATGGCATTATCTTCACTGGATAAGACCTGTATAATTCTGGCATATCAAGTCGGCATCTCTGTGTGAATAAAAAAAAAGTCGGCATCTCTGTGAGTCCGAGCGTTTTGTAAGCCCATGCTGACCACGCTGCTATGTTCCATTGGGTCATCAACCACTATATATGTTCCACAGCGCATCAACATTTCGAAAACAAATCTCTCCGGTGCGGACCCCCAAGGGGCCAAATAATTTTTTTCATGTTTTGGGGTGTGCCAGTTTTTGTAGGTTTTCCAAATTTCGGGCATGACAGCTATGATCATAGAGATCTTCCTTCTGGGACCATACCTTAGTAGTTAGGACGCGGCGATAAAGCTTTCTATGCTATATATGGCCTATGCAGTTTAGGCCATGTTTGGATCCTAGGAGATAGTAGTTAGCATGTAATAATTAGTTTTTTTATCCAAATAGGTCTAGTTAATAGTTTAGCCAATCATTAGCTGAATACTCAGCTATAACTATTTCACTAGTTGAACCAAGATATATAGCTAATAGTAGTTGTGACCTATTAGCAGCTAATGGATCCAAACATGCCCTTACTCACCTCTCCGGTGAGAGGGCATGGAATGCATAAACTTACAACAATACAATTCAAGATCCAATGTAGCCAGCTGTACTCACTCTGAACATTTTATTTTGTTTGCAAAATCCAAAATCTTTGCAATAAATTGAATTTAGGCCACTTTAGCTCCTTTGGACTTGTGTATGTCAGCATTAGACCAAACTAATCAGGAACCATTTACCATTTGGAAGACGATTTTACCATAAAAGTTCAAAGAATGGGAATGGGGAAATTTTGGTGATATTGGATTGGGGGTCATGCAATTGAACTAACTCAAGTGAATGAAAGATTGTAAATAAAGGATACTTTTTCCCCAAAAATAAATAAGTAAAGGATACTAAAATAAGAAGTATTTTGCAACATAATAGTAGGAATAGCATACTCAGGGCCTGTTTGAATACAATGTGACGATATGATCAACACACAGCAAGCCGGAAGATCTGAAGTGGAATGAGACTAGAGATTTGTTTGGCTTCAACACAGAACCAGTTAATTCTGAAAACCCAACGACGTGCTAGTCAATTTGACCTGCAATTGACAAGGAGAAAAAATCTTATTAGTAATTTAAGGTGGACATGTCGGTGTTACACCAAACAGTTCCAAATGTACGGCTAGATAGCCGATTCAATAAGACTATCGACTAATTAGTCGATATCCGACGTATCCATGAAAAGAGTATAACATGCGAACAAATCGACTGTCTAATATAAATAAATCTACAAATAGTTTGAATCTAATCTATTATCATCAACATTGAGGTTCGATCGAATCGATGCATCTATGATAATAATAACAAACTAAAGTCAAAGAATCTATAAAACCATCTATATGTTGACAGATTCATGAAAACATGTTATATATGTATAGGTAAATCGGCTAAAATAGCCGATGCAGTCATAGCAAACAAATAGAGTACATATCTTGATCATGAACAAGACCACTAATCGATAATTTCTAATATAAAGTCTTACCAGTGAGGTTCGACCGGATCAATGCAGCTATGGTAATGTTATTAGATTAGATCTCATTAACTAATGAGCAATGTTTTTCTAAACAGTAAACGGTCTTTACACGGTCGCCCTTCGTTTAGCGTTTAGGCTGTTTACACGGTGTTTAAACGAAGTTAAACGGTTTTGTACTTTTTAAAAAAAAATACATATAATCATATATGTGCATGTAAAAAATCAAGTATTCTAGCATTTATACATATTTATCCGAGTAAAAATCAATTATTTTGGTATGTATATATATTTATACATGTGAAAAGAACCCAATATACATATTTATGCATGTAACATATCAAGTGTACACATTTATAAATATAATAAATTTAAGTATACAAATTTATCCATATAAAATTGAACTAAATTTACCTCATGTTCGCCTAAACAACCGTTTAAACAGTTGTTTAGCCCGTTAATACCGTTTATCTCCGTTCTGTTTAGGCCGTTTAGACCGTTTTTTCCATTTTTTTACCGTTTAAACGGTCAACCGTTTAATTTCTGTTTACCCCCTAAACAAAATAGTTTACCACCGTTTACCGTTTAGTGGCCGTTTAATCGATCGTTTATGCCGTTTAGGCGAACACTGCTAATAAGTTTAGTCAAGATTGAAACATGCCTTTGAATGCATACTATGTTTGATTGGAATAGAAATAGAACAGCCGATCTAGCGGAATTAAGCCATCAATCATAAGATTTAAAGCGTGACTAGACTAGAAGATAATCAATTAAGATGATATGATGCCGATCTATCTCTATTTCAGTCAGGTGAATCAACCAAAAAACAGCAAGAAAATTCTACTAATCTTAGCAGATTCGATAACTGGTGATATTGTATTAAACAAGTTATTTAACACAAGATCGATAGCTTTGATCTATCTTATGATTCATAAGGGATCAATCAGCTGATACAGTCTTACAAACTACGACACAAATCGATAACTAACTTATATTATGGCCCATAAAAGATCAATCAGCTAATGCAGCTTTACAAGCACAATACAAGTCGTGACGGTACTTACAAGCAAGCTAGAGGTCGATCAGTCGATGCAGCCCTATTTACTGAAAAACTCGCCAAGATCTATAGGACTCCTACTCCTAATGCGATGACGAAAGCCGGAAAGATTGTATTGATTGAATGTTCGTCCCTTTTTACAATAACCAAGGTCTAATATTTATACCCAGAATCAAACATGAATCCTACTTAAATATGACTCGTTACAATTCTTGAATAAAAGAAAACTTTCTAACTTAATAATAATTTGGACCCTAATTTTTCTTATTCGTAGGGTCTGACACGTCTCCTTGGCGCCACTCAAGTATAGCCCATTAACGCCGTCTGCTGACGTCATCCATAAAATAGTCAATTCTGATATTATATCTAAATCAGCTGATACTGATTCTCATCCAATTGATTCTTTGATGACAAATCCTGAAAACTTCGAGTTCCCACGTTATTCTTCTCAAATTTTGGTGTAAACAAAGAGTTAATCGCTAACTAGTTAAAATTAATTAAAACTAACTCTAGTGCATCCGAAAAGGCTAATCAGTGGCTAATTTTTTAGCAAAGTTTATTTGTTAGCTAACTAGACAACCACAACTAATTTTTAGTTCAACTAACAGGGAAAATGAGTCCAAGAAAGACTTTTCTCCCCTTGCCTGCGCGGTCCCACTGCCAGCAGGAACCCACAGCAAATGTGAGAACGATTGGGGAAAAGGGGCTCTAGGCGTTGCGTAGCTAAACTTGACGGACGACGCGTTCCTGTGCCAAGGCTGCGACACGTCGGTGCATTCCGCGAACCCGCTCGCGCGGCGGCACGAGCGGCTGCGCCTGCAGCCGGCGTCTCCGCTGCGGACGCCTCCTCGCACGGGGGCGGCGGCGAATAATAAGCGCGAGCGTCACGACGAGGTGGTGCCCGCGTGGTTCAGGCGCAAGGCGCGCACCCCGCGCGGCGGGCACGCCAAGAGCGTCGGCGGGCAGGCGTTGTCGCGGCGCCTCGTGGTGCCGCATGCGGCGGCAGGCGGGGACTCGCCGCCCGACGATGGTCGGAACGGCGAGGGGGAGTTCGAGGCCGAGGAGGAGGAGCTTCTGTACCGCGTGCCCATATTCGACCCAGCCCTAGCCGAGTTCTGCTCGCCCCCGCCTCTTGAGGGCGTCGTCCTGCAACGAAGACGGCGCCGTCGAGGACCCCGCGAAGCCGGATCCAGTGACACCTGCAGCGGCGCTGGTGGTCCAGTTCTTCCCCAACGGCGGCCATGCCAACTTCGAGCCCACCGACGCGGACATGGAAGCCCTCCTCGGGCACGGCCTGGACGACGGCAACAAGGAGGGCTCGTCGTTCTATATGGAGACGCTGGGCCTCCTGGACCCAGTGGAAGTGGGCGACGACGCCACGCGAGTCAAGGTGGAGACCGACGGCGGCAGTAGTGCCTGCGAAGCCAGTGGCACGCTGGCCTGCGCCCTCGAGCTGCTGGACCCAGAGGCATCTGACGAGATGATGCTCGACATCGACTTCAACTACGGCTCGCCTCTGGACACGACGACGACGGACGAGAAGGCCGCGAGCAGCGACACGGGGGCCGCCGACGCTCAGTTCTTGCAGACGAGCCTCTCGCTCACCCTCAACTACGAGGCCATCATCCAGAGCTGGGGGAGGTCGCCGTGGACCAGCGGCGGCGAGCGACCACACGTCAAGCTCGACGACAGCTGGCCCCACGACTACACGGTACGTTCAATTCGCGCGCTTTACAGCACGTGCGTAAACACTCACATCATCGAGAGGCGTACGTGACATTGCGTGCATGCACAGGTTCACTCGGAGTGATTGTTAACGTCGAATTCGATTCTGGTTGTGAATACAGAACATGTGGGTTGTGGGAGGAGTGGTCGGCCACGGCGGCGAGGACCTGCTGGGCACGGCGAGGCTGGGGATGGACGGCGGGCGGGAGGCCCGAGTGTCGCGGTACCGGGAGAAGCGGAGGACGCGACTCTTCTCCAAGAAGATCCGGTACGAGGTGCGCAAGCTCAACGCCGAGAAGCGGCCACGGATGAAGGGCCGTTTCGTCAAGCGCGCCACCGCCTGTGGCAGCCTCGCCATCGCTGGCCTCGCTTAATGCCGCCGGCATGCATGCTGCATGCTTGGTTGTGCCTGCGTGGCTGCATACTGGAGCTGCGAGACCGCGTGCTACTCGTCCGTCGTCATGAAATGATGACAAGAACAAACTACTCGTCGAAGCTGCTTTTTAGCTAATTCAACTCAAATAAAAAAGAAATTGCCTGTTTTCTTTTCACGGATCAGTTCGCCAATTTAATCATTTTAAGCTGGTGCCTTCGAGTGGCACCTGCTTGCTTGTGGCGATGGTCGAGTAATAATACTAGTACGCAGTAGTGCTAGCTAAGTGAATTGTGATGCTTGGTTGGACAGTTCGGAGGTTTTTTTGCCCCTGTTTCAGAGGGTCTGTCATCTGGTCGCCTTTTTGCACATGAAGAATATTGGCTCTTGTTTTTTTTTTTTTTGGATTCGCCAAACACATACTGTACCTCCAAATAAGAACATATATACAAGTAATATATGTGAATCATATTATTGATTGGATTTATATTGGGCATATTATCAATTCGTTATTTGGTCCATGAAGGATATATTTTTTTTTAACGGAAACGCTCCTTATAGGGCGTGTGCACGTCCAGACGGACCCCACACTTGCCCCCATCGCTTTGCTCACAAGACGGACGCCGTCCTCGGTCGCACCGCACCGCTCGTGCCCCTGCCGCCCTCCCACGCCGTGCACAGCGAGTCCGACGTGCTAGGCGCTCGCTAGCTCACTCCCAGACTCGCTCCTCCTGTCGTGGCCGCACTCCATCCGCCTGCCCCTGCCCCTACCGAGGTCCGTGCCGCTGATGAGCTCCACACTGGCGACCTCCGTGCTACTCCGCAACTTCGAGCTCCATGCCGGCGTCGAGCTCCGCGTCGTTGAGCCTTCATTCGTCCAACAGCAAGCAGATGCTACGCTGAAAGCGTATCTTGCAATAATATGTTTCATATGTTTCAAAGGTATATTGCAGTTGTTGTATATCGATGTTGCAAAAGTAGATCGAAATGTTGCACATGTTGTAATGGCTATATACGTATATTTCAAGTGTATGTTCCAAATGTTTTATGTTCCAAACGAATGTTGCAAGTGTTTTGTCTAGATGTTGCAAAAGTAGATCTGGATGTTGCAATATGCATGTTATAAGCATATGTTTGAAGTGTTTTATACGTATGTTTGCAAGTGTTTTATCTAGATGTTGTATATGTTTGCAATGTGTTTCAAACATTTTCGCAAGTGTTTCAGAAGCTTGTTTAAAGTATTTCATCTATCTTTTTTTTTGTATGTTTGCAACTATGTTGCATCTGTATGTTTCAAAGGTAGATCGGGTGTTGCACATGGGATGCGCGTGGAAAGTGGCCAGCGACGCTGACGACGTCCGGGGCGGCGCGGTCCCACTGCAGGTGCGCTCCCTCACTAGCCCGATGTGCTAGACGCTCGCTCGCTCCATGTGCTGACAGCGACCGGACGCTAGCGCCCAGATCAAACGTCCGTACGCTACCAAGCACACCGTCGGAAGTTCAAGCAGCTGCGGGGTTGTTTTTCTCTTTCTATGGGTCTTGTACGTAGAAACACAAGAAAATTCCTGCGTCTTAAACGGACCGATTTGCATCAAGAAACTACAGTTTTGCCGGCAGCCTGACGCGCGCGTAAGATTCTGATCACGATCTCCTTTTACAGATTTCACTGTACAATTATTTCATTTACAGTTAGCAGAGGCAGAATTAGGTGGCCGCTTTAGGTCACTGTAGTAAGTCATAGTACCGTACTAGCTAATGTTATGTGATAATGGCCGTCCTTAGCATTTTGGTTGGACGATACAAAATTCAAAATGAGAGCCTATGTATAAGAACATTTGTTAAAAAATATCTATTTTTTTTGTTAATCTATCAATAGTATAATTTCTTGATTACATCTTGCCAATAAATAAATAAAACTCTTAATTACTAAACTACTACTATATTTAGATGAAATGTGCCATCCATTTAGTATTCCTGGTTCCAAAATCTTTGGTAAGATCTATATAAGCCAGCTTTTTGTAATATTATAGCTAATGCTATTGCAGAAAACATAATCAATTTTTGATGTCATCATAGTACAGATATATATGACCTCAGTAATTTCGCTTTTGAAAAACTTCTCCGTACTGATGCCATGGTCACTTGAATAGTCAGCAAAACTATATATGCAATATTTGCATTAGGAAAACAACCCGCTTTAGAAAAATCAATGCATGAGAGGTCCAATATTTTCGTTTGTAATACAAACTTGGAGTAACTTATTAACTCCTTTGCACAACTTGGAGAGAGGGAGGCATATGCATGCAGGGGCAGATCCAAAAGGGGGGCTGTCGGGGCTACAGCCCCCAGTGAGTATGTTTTCTTCATTAGACCACAGTTACTTAGCCTCAAATCATCATTAATCTTTAGCCATAGCCTTAAATCTTTATTATTTAGCCCCCTTTATTCCCATCCTGCATCCGCCACTGTATGCATGCGCTTTTATTGAGGAGAGGACAAGAAGGGTAAAGAGGGAGACCAATGTGTGCTTTGGATACATGAACATACCTAGGACTCCAAGCATCTAGTATTTGTGACTGAACATGCCTAAAAGGATTCATCATTCATGGTTTCATGTATTCATATGTTGCTAGTCCATCAGTACCTATACTGTTTGGTCATGGCAGTGACTTGTTTTGGGACTTCCATTGGGTAACGATGAATACAGTTTGCCCATGCTGAGTCGGCACTACGGGCTGGTAGAATGCACTTCCACACAGCGATGTTGCACTTATACCCAGACCCAAACCCAATCATCCAAACTCGATCCCCCTTCCGCATCAACTGCTTGGCCTCGCAATATGCCATTTCATACCATACGGAGCTGCTCGATGTGTTTCCAAATCGATGCAGTGTCATCCTCGACGGCTCAACCTGCTCATCCGATAGATTCAGGCTACGCTGCACTGCGTCGATCACTGCTCGCCCACCAGCATGTATGCAGAAATGCTCGACGGCCAAGCCGAAATTTGGAACATACTGCCTTGTATTTTTCTTCAAGAACACTTGTGCGATGGAGGAGAGCAAAAACGATAGCTGCTCAGAGACTGGAAGCAGAAGAGGGGCACTTGTGCAGATGTTGGCCTTGAGTGCCTCACCAGCGACGGCCACAAGATCCTTGGACAAATTAAGCCCTAGGTTCCCCTCGTCGTCTTCCTCATGGAAAACGCAGTGGTATGCGCTATCCTGGGCAGCAGTGGATTTCCGCACAGTGTGCAGAAGCTCAAACCGAGCATTGGCCCTTGAATTCGAGAGTAAAACCGCGGCGCCTCCCATGCGAAACAGCATGTTGGTCAGCTGCATCGATCTCTTCTTCCCTGCATAGTAGTTGCAAGTCACGATCTCCGTAGATACCACCATCGCGTGTGCACCGTAGGGCATGAGTTGCAAGAGGTTCCTTGCGAGCCCAACGGCGATCAATCCGGCACTGCACCCCATCCCAGATAGTTGCATATTTTGTATGTCGCTACGCAGCTGTATCTGTTTATGATCATGTCAGTCATGGATGGTATCATCGTCATGATGCTGCAATTGACAATCAGTATGTCAATTTTACTAGGTTCCATTGATGCCTTGGAAAATAGGTCATCGACGACCGTGAAGATGACCTGCTCTGCCTCCATACGAGCTAAGCTAAAACTAGGAATGAGTGGGGTGCAATGATATGAAGAGGGGAGGCATGTCTCGTCACCAAGGCCAGAGCGTCTACAAATCTTGCCTAGGAAGGAAGTGTTATCATCGTCAAGGAAATGTGATAGGCGAAAATTCTCAATCAAGGAGGCTGGGGCAATTCGGTACTTTGAGTTAGGACCGAAGCAAGCGTACTCAACAAGGTACACTCTGCGTGGATGTCGGGTAAGATACTTGACAGTTACAACGGTTATGAGTAAGAAAGCCAGGATGGGTGGTAGGTTGTTAGTGGACCAGGCGAGTAGCCTGTCTTGGCAAATCTGTGTGACCTCGAGGATCATGGCGACCATGGTATGGTGGTAGCAAAAGATGATGATGGTGTATATTGTTCACAAGAATTTGGTTGAGATACTTGTTCTTGGCATGCTACCTTGCGCATATATATGTATCGTGTGTATAAGTTACAGCTAGCATCTGAGTTATATAGATGCCGATTTGTGAATGAAGTAGAGGACTGCTGGGGAAGTTGTTTTAAAGCTGCGTGCTATTGATAATAACTTGCCATGCAAAGAACATGCACCCACTAATTTTCAGGCATGCAACCTTGCACTGTCGCACATAGGGAGTTGGGATAATGTGCGGATCTCTGAATTTTCAGGCAATAATAATCAACTAGTGCAATTAAATCCATGTAGTACAATTAAAAGGACAGTTCACAAATTACAAAGTTACATGTTGCCTGGGCATCAATAAAAAATTATAGACACTTAAAATTTAGGATTAGTGTTGCCCATATGTATGGTGTGTTTAAGTCGGCATACAGTAGTATGAGTCATATGGACGCTGATCTGTGAATAAAGTAGAGAACTGTTGAGGAGGGTGTTTTAAAGCTGCTATCAACAAGAACTTGCCGTGCAAAGAACATGGGCCCTCTAATTTTCAAATCCTGCCTCCAATAAGTGTACACGAGTATGTGCATCCATAGTACATTGGAGCAAGTATACTAAAGGGGTTGTAAGTAGACTAAATACTAGTGGAGGAGAAAGGGGAGGTAAGAGAAGGGAAGTGAGCTGTAAATTTACAGCCAACTCAAACACAAGAACCAAAAAGCTATGTAAGAGGAGAGAGTAAGCCATATATATATTAATATTATGGTATGTTTTAGTAAGTAACTACTCCCTCAGTTCTAAATTATAAGTCGCTTTAACTTTTTTGGTAGATCTATTTTACTATGCATCTAGATATAATAATATGTCTAGATACATAGAAAAATGGATGAACCAAAAAAGTCAAAGTGACTTATAATTTGGAACGGATGGAGTATTATATATGTGGGCTAATAGATGGGTTGTATACAATATATATATATATATATATATATATATATATATATATATATATATATATATATATATATATAGAACTACTATCCTGTAGCTGGCTACAGAATAACTTATTCTGTAGCCACTTTGAGTTACGATAATTACTATGTTATTTTACGAGATTATAGTAACTCCTTACTAAGTGGTTTAATATAACGTTATGGTAAATATCCCCATGTGTTATAGTAACCCAACTATCGTAAATATGTATTTATATTATGGTAAATTAGTATATAAAATTATAGTAAATGGAGGTGGCTACAGAATAACTTATTTTGTAGCCGGCTACTGAATAGCCTCTCCCTATATATATATATATATATATATATATATATATATATATATATATATATATATATATATAAAATCAGCATAAGTTTGTATTATTAGCCATGCTCTTAATGATGATATTGCTCCAAAGCTCTTTTATTTGTGGATATTTGAATTTTTTTTTGTTATCATATAATATGAATTATATTTGAATAGTTATGCTAGACATCGGATTCAAATATAAGTAAGGCATCAGATATAAATTATCTGATTATAGAGCAACTCTGAGAGACTTTTATATCCTTTTTTTAAAACTGAGTGTAATCTCATTACTTAACGGCTAACAAATCATTAGCAACAGTACATGAACATTTTCAGGGACGGAACTAATGACTTGTTCCTCCCCAGGATTACACAAATGACCAATCACAGCCAGCTCATGAGTGGCTTTGTTACAATCTCTACTCTTAAAAGAGCACTCGAAACTAATAAAGCAAGAAGACACTAGAGACTATCTCCGCAATTAAAACACCCACTGCAACTGCATCATAATCATCTGTGCTTAGCGCCTGAACCACCATCTTCGCGTCTGTCTCTACGATAAGTCGGCCAATAACCCAGATCAACTGCAGCTTGTATCCCTTGGAGACATGCAATGAGCTTGGTCAGAAAAGCATTTAGAAGATAATATATCTTCCCTCTTCCTGATACAATCAGTCAATCACATCCCCATCACAGTCTCAGATCAGAAAACCCCAGCTGCCGTCCATTGAATTCGGCAAAAAGGATCCATCGCAATTAAGCTTTAAGAAGCCCTGTGGGGGGTTTCCCAGTGCTCCTTTCTTCGGCTCATACTGTTGCCCATCAGCCTGTTGTTCTCTTCTGCATACGAACGACAGCAGTGTTCTCTTCTGCATACGAACGGATACACACCGAGCAAGGAAATCTGCGCCTCTTCGCCGGCCTTCTTCTCTTATCGTATTTCTCTCATGCCAAAGATACCACTTGGCAATAATCATCAGCAGCTTTTGATCTTCTTGAGCCTTCAGGATCAATTCGACTCATCCTTGACCAACACAGTAGTCGCCAACTCCAGCCGGAAACTATCCAGGTTCATATTCCTCCAAACCTCTTTGGCAAGACAGCACTTGAAAAAGAGATGTCCACCATGGCACCATCTTCATCTTGCTCGGGATTTCCTTTTGTATTGATAGGATAGAGATTTTAGTGGACACTTCAACAACTTTCTTCAACTGGATCTCCAAATGCTTCCATCCATTATTTCAAGTTTCTCCCTCACCAAAAATGGAGAGCGAAGCTAGTTCTCTAAAGTGCCAAATAAAATAAAATAAATGGTCGGGTAAAGAGATGTAGAAAAAAGACTTTTATTAGAATGTCTCTCTCTAAATGAGAATTTAGAGGATGGGTTAAACAAAGACAGTTGAAGATGCTCTTAGGCACGACATTAGCATGCAACCTTAATTAATGCTCAAGATAAGCTTTAGCCCAACAAAAATAAAACAGAGTATCTTAATAAATTAGGAGCTATGTTCAAATTCTAACGTCAACAACAAGTTATTCTAAACAATATAAAACAAATAATCTATATCTGTATCTATATATGTATCTATATCTATACCAAATAATAAAGACACAAAATTTTTGTCTCTTTTTTGGTTTGGCCTTTTTCGTCCGCCGTTCTTTGGCCCAACTGTCCCACTTGCTTTCGGCCTTCCTTGGCCCACTCGCTCACGTGGGACGCTCTCAAACTAAAAAAAATGTCTCTTCATATCCCCGGGTCTTGTGGTGGGAGCACAACGATAGTTCGATTTGTAACCCCATGAAATCCACCACGATCACTTCACCCGCTTCCGCAAAACCTTAGGAGCCATGGATCCAAACATCAAGCTGATTATGGATGAGCTAAAGGGTATCCGCAGCGACTTTTGTGACCTCCAATCCTCCATGATGCGGCGCATCGATGCATTGGAGAAGACGCTCGCGGACCGATTCGCTTCCATGGATAGCACCGCCAAGGTGTTCAATAATTGGAAGCCTTACGTTGACGCCGCCGTCGATGACATCCATCAGGAGATGGGGGTGCTTCGCAAGTCCGTCCATCGCGTGGTGCTCGATGGCAGACCTGCCACCTCGGCGTGCATCTTCACCAATCCGGTGGCGGTCGCGGCAGGAACATCGGCCGGGCACAGGATTCAACAATCCTAAGGCTCCGTTCGGTTAGCCGATATCACGGTAGGAAGTATTCCAGATGTGAAAATCTTATATAAATTAATGAACGGTTCCGGGCCGGAATTCTTCCCGGGGCTCATTCCCCGTGAAGCGAACGAGGCCTAAGGATTTTGTACTGTAGGAGCCGTTGGTGTTCATAGGAAAGCATGGTAGGAAATCCAAAGGAATACTGTAGGTACCATATGTTTTCACAGGAATTTTACAGGAAAGAAACATGTACTCAGACCTCTTTGTTTTGCTGGCTTGTGCGTAGGATCGATGCAAAAGGAATGCTGTTGATGTAATTAGGGACCGGGTAAACCAACAGGCACGAATATCGGAAGGAAACAAAGATCGATCCTGGTGCTGTGCACTGCTGGTGCACGTGTGTAGCTCCGATTAGTTAACTAAAATTGATGCACCGAGAACCTTCTATTCCTGTAACTTTTCTATACCCATCCAAAGGCCCATATTGTGAACTTTTCCTATGTTTTCCGATCCTATGTTTTACAGTTGTATTCCTGTGAAATCCCTATGCTTTTCCTAATCTTGTGTTTTTGCATTTATGTGTTCCAAAAGGGGCCTAACATTAGAAATTTTCCTGCATTATAGATTCCTATAGGATTGCAAGTTTCGTACAACTCTAATATTGTGTTTTTCCTATTCCTGTGTTTTGAGAATCCTGCATTCTAAAGGAGGCCTCAGTCTTCAGAACTGAAACACAAGAGCTATAAAAAAGGTAGTAGATAAAACAGGAATGGCACAGTTGCATGATATAGTTATCAAGTGGACACAACAAATACAGCGTCCCTGTTTTCAGAACTGCAATAGATAATAGTGGTGTTTCAGATAGCTAGCAGATAATAGTGGTGTTTCACATGCATTCAGTTTTCAGAAAAGCCAAATAGACAATTTCTGAACTAAAACATATCTGCAATCAGATAACTGCATGCAAATAACTGAATGCCAGTCTTCAATTCCTCTCCAAGCTCACTTATAAATTCTTCTAAGATTTCTAAAAATTGCAGATAGTTGTTATTCAGTCTTCTAAGATATTCAGACTAAAACAGCTATTCCATACTTTACCATCTGATGGTTTGTTGTTCATGTAAATTCAGTAAACCTATCAGAAACCTAAGATGCAAATATGATACCCAAAATCTTCAAATTAGTTTCAGCTTTCAATCAAGCACAGGTGCCAAAATTTTATTCAGGAACATTTAGACATCCATATACCCAGTAACAATGGAAGCAAGAACAGGCTTGGCAAACTGGCAAAGGGCTTCATGATTTACTGCTAATAAATATAATCAAGCATAGGTTTAGCAAAGAGAGATCGACGCTGTTAGGGGTAAACACCTACCAGTAGTAATTAGTAGGCCAAGGTTGCGCGCCGTTGCCATCGAGACGCTTCTATGACCGAAGGTGTGCGACGGGGCCGCCCTTGCCGCAACAACAGCCGCCGCCACTGAGTCGCCCTTGCTCTTCCTAGATGCGACGACTTGCTTGCTCTTCTTGGCCGAGGCGGTAGACATCTCGGACGATGAAGGGAGTAGCCACCGGTGCTAGGGCGATGAAGTATGTGGTGACCGACGCTAAAGAAGGGAGCATGGAGCCAAAATCAGTGACACCGAAGTATAGGGATATAGGGGAATGATTTTGGCGCGATGACTCTCTCGTGCACGCCTAAACCAGATCTGCGCGCGCACAGGATCTGACAAGGATATCGCTCCATCAAATACAAAAGCCAAGGAGAGAACCAACTCATCAAGACCATGGTGGAGGCCCAGTCCAACTTAAGTTGGAGTCCATCTTGGATTCTAGAAGTAGTCCTGATTAAAATAAATGTCCAGAACACATATGGACTCCGTTTTCGACGATCCATATATGCATGGAAAGCTCATTTCATAAGATAATCAATGGCTTTGGTTTCACGTCAAAATTCATCCAGAGTAAACAAGAATAGTCGAAACAAGTCAGCATCTAGAATCTGCCATGGTGTTGGACACCGTCTTTAGGTGCATTAGTATGTGTATCATCTTAGAGCCCATTAGGAGGCACATCCAGGGGATTGCACTCCCAAGACACTATATTTAGCCGTTGTTGCTCTCGTTAGGGTTTTGTTGTGTTCTTGTTTTTCCTCGTGAAATAGACATTGTTCGTTGCACTTGTATTGTCAAGATCGACTGTTTGAACCAGGGCCCCCTGTTCTTGATCTTATTTGGCCGTGTCGACTAGTCCTTTCGAATCAAAACATTCCTCATATGATATACTTCACTTATATTTATAATTTCAGATTGCATCTAACTCGTTCTTGCTCGTGTTCTCAATTCACTTGTAGTAAAGCCTTCTCGTCGAGGTCAATCGAGTTGTGTGTGGTTGATAACCAACGGAGCAGTGGTGTTAGGTATCGATATTAGGGATACCCAAAGCAAGTAAGTTAGCGCCCACGCTGACTTCCCCGAATGGCTTGAGACGTATTAAAAGGTCTCGCTCGACCCCAAGGTCTCGGGCTCCGTCTCGCCCGACCTCGAGGCCACAGGCTCCATCTCGCCCGACCCCTTAGGTGCGGGCTCCGTCTCGCCCGACCCCAAGGACGCGGGTTCCATCTCGCCCAAAGTCACGGGCTTCGTCTCGCCCGACCTCGATGCCACGGGCTCTGTCTCTCTAGACCTCGAGGCCACGGGCTCCGTCTCACCCGACCCCTTGGGTGTGGGCTCCGTCTCGCCCGGCCCCAAGGACGCGGGTTCCGTCTCACCCAAGGTTGCAGGCTCCGTCTCGCCCGACCCCAAGGACGCGGGTTCCGTCTCATCTGACGGGAACCCATACCACTGCCAACACTCCAGGTCCAAGCATATGGGCCTAGGTCAAAACTCTGACATCAGGGAAAAGGCTGGCATGCCTCGATGTAACATGTGGCCATGACGGACCATACCTAGGGATTCACATCAAGAACGGCCGTCGGGACGGAGTGGAACGCCATGACCGGCAGATGATGTCTGCGCATGACGCCAGTGATGAACCGGGCCATGACATGAAGCCATCCTTGTTAACATCTATAGGATAGCGCGGGACTTGCATGAAGGAGAAGTTCCCGGCAACCCTGGAAACCTTCTTCTCTCTCGTTCTTCTCCTTTTCCTCCTCAGTAACCCATGCTTTCCCTTCACTTATAAAAGGGGAAGCAGGGCGCCCCATGAAGGGGGATCTTCACACAAGAGCACGACATGAGCACATGGCTGAGCGGCAAGCGAGCTCTCAGCACCCATTCAGTCCTTCCACCAGAGACTTGGGATCCTCTCCCTCTCTCGTCTGTTTGTAACCCCTACTACAAACCAAGTGCCAGTAACATGAGCAGCAGCGAACTGGACGTAGGGACGTTTCGCTTGACCTAGTATAAACCCTTATGTACTCCGAGCACACCATCCGAGCCAGACGCGCAAATACAAATTTACTCATCGATGGTCCAAAAACACCAACATTTGGCGCGCCAGGTAGGGGCTTTTTGCGCGTCTCGACGTCAACATCAGGCCTCGGATGGCTAGTCACGGCGTCAGTTGGGTCCTAGGCGCGCACGTGTGCTTTGGAAACCTAGACTTCATCGTTACGATGGAGGGAGAGTTGGCATAGGTTCCCATCGTCGTCCAGCCTCTCCACTCCGCCAGCCTCAATGCGATCGCCGAGACGCTTGAGGAGATGTAGTTGCACACACCGGAGGCTCACGCCCCTAGGAGCGGCCAACTCCTCGGCTTCGATTACGAGAGGCTAGAGCGCCAGCTCGGCGCCTTCCTGGGACCCCGACATCTCGGGAGGACCTGCACCACCTCACCTTCTTGTTCGCCAATGTTATGACATAGCTTGCCGGAGGAGAGCCGCTCTCCCCGGAATACCTCATCCAGAGCGCCCCGACAGCGCTCCCGTTCGGTCTGCTCAACGCCACAGAGACCGTTGGCCACCTTGTGGCGTAGCGCACGCCCCCATCCCCTATGAATGATGAGTTCATGGGGATGACTGAATACATCGTGAAATCTTTCTATGACCTTCTCGTGGGAGAATCGAAGTCACCCTCTGACTCTGACTCCAACAGGGGGAGCCATCACCCCTTGCGAGAATGTTTCATGGTAGGTACCCCCGAGGCATACATCAAAAGCATCCATGAGGGAGGGACTACCCCAAACGACGACCTTAACGATGAGGTCGAGGGGGATGCAGGGGCCCTACGTCGCCTGCGGGTAGAGCAGCTGAGGACGTGACACCAAGAGCTCGAAGAAGCACGACTCTAGCTCTAGTAGGAACGCACGAAGCTCGAGCGAGAGATCTATCACCACAGAGAGACGGTGGGCGTGCGTGCGCCATGGCCCACGACATGAACTGGAGGATCATCGAGGATGATGAAGCCCTCCCACACTTCACCCAAGCAAGCCAGAACATCACTGCCATGGCGTCCTTGGTCCAGGGGCTTCTAAAGCCCATGACACCCGAGGATCATCGGGCCCATCACGAGATTCACATGCTACTCAAGCGTGCGGTGGTGCAGCAGGCCGAGAGCTCGCTGTACCGACAACGCGAGCTCAACACCAGCCAGCACACGCCCTCAGAGTGACCCAATAGGGATGTGCCAGTCCACCAGGCGTAGTGAGGCAGTAGGCCATGCGTTGTGGCCTCGGTGCATGAGCGTCTCAGCCTCCACCATGACACGCACAATACCCTTGATGTCCGTAGGCATGCCCGCGGCAATGAGAGGGAGGAGGCTAGCCGTGGCTACCACCCTTGTTGTGGCGGACGCTACGATAGCGACGAGGACCAAAGCTCAAGCCCTAACTTGCCGGGACCTCGGGCCTTTGGTGGACACATCCTCAAAGTCGTCTTCCCACCACGGTATCGATCGCCGACCAACATCCCGAAATACTCCAGGGAAACAAACCCTGGACTGTGGCTTGAGGATTATTGGCTTGCTTGCCAAGCCAATGGAGCGGATAGTGACAATTTCATTATACACAACCTTCCATTGTTCCTGGCTGATTCGGCGCCAACGTGGTTGGAACACCTTCCAACCGAATCCAAAGTTGGGCGGACCTAAAAGAGATCTTCGTGGAAAACTTCTAGGGCACATACACGCGTCTTGAGAACCCACAGGATCTCAAAAACTGTCGACAAAAGTTCGAAAAACTCATTGTGGGTACATCTGGCTCTTCCCCTAGCAGTGCAACAAGCTATCTAATGTTGCCGATGCTGACGTCATAGGAGCTTTCCTGTCCGGGACCACCTACGAGTCCCTGGTTCATAAGCTAGGACATAAGGGCCCACGAACCACCAAGGAACCTCGACATCGCCACCAGCCACGCCTTGGGCGAGGAGGCGGTCGGGGCAATTTTTGACCACCCCAAGGGTGAGGCAAAGTGGGACGAGAACGCCGGTGAAGGAGCCTCGAACCGCCCCCAACAAGAAAAATAACAAATAGCGGCCGAGTATGAGGCACTCATCAATGGCATGTGCATCGCCATTGAGTTGGGTATCCGATGGCTTGACGTCCGGGGTGACTCCTAGCTGGTCATCGACCAAGTCATGAAGGAATCAAGCTACCACAATGTAAAGAAAATGGAAATGGACCCTAGGCCCATTTACTTTGGATTTTGGTGTTTGATGACCAACACAACTAAATTGGACTAATGAATTTGCAAGTGATTGTTTTGTAGTTCAATAGGATGCAAGATGTGACTTGGACAAAGGCGACATGATGATCCGATGATCAACACCTCAAAGAAGACCTTAGGAGCACAAGAGAAGACCTAAGATATCAAGCAAAGTCCAAGCACGAAGATAGGAACCAATCCGCACGCAAGATCACGAAGAAACGAGCTCACAAAGGTGACCGAACACTGGAGAAAAGCGACCAAACACTCCAATCAGGAGGCTCGACAACAGCAACAATGATCAGATGCTGGACCGGACGCTGGTGGCAAACTGACCGGACGCAGGATAACGGCGTCCGATCGAGTACAGAGAGGTTCTAGAGCGGTGAATTTGTGACCGGACGCGTCCGGTGGCATATGACCGGACACTGGCAGCGTCCGATCAGTGGATCGTGGCTCCAACGGTTGGGGCGACTGAACGCGTCCAGTCAGGATGTGATCAGCGTCCGATTAGTAGCAAAAAAGCAGGATTTCGTCCCCAACGGCTACTTTCTCAGTGGGGCTTATAAATACAACCCCCAACCGGCCAAATAAGGTGCGTGGAGCTGAGGAAACATACCAAGGGTGTTGATACACCATTTTAGTGATCTCCACTTACATAGTACTTAGTGTTTTATTAGGTGATTAGCGTAGGTGCTTTGCGATGTGCTTAGGTTGATTAGACCACTGTTTATGTGCTTGCTCTAGGTTTAGACCTAGTGTTTAATGAGGTTTGCATACCTCTTACCACTCGGTGCTTGCGTGCACCATTGTTGTACATTGAAGGGGCTTGTAGTCTTATGAGATCACACCAACCACGTTTGTGGTGTGACCGCCACCGTGTACCAGAGGGAACAAGGCCCGCGGCATTTCGGCCGGAAGCTTGATAGTGAAGACGACGGGGAGCATCCGGGAGAGGCTTGCCGAAAGGCACATCGGAGACCCACTTGTGTGTGGAGAGACCCGAGGCTATCCACGGAGTTACCCGACCGGGAGCTTGGCCCTTGTGAGGGATTCCTTGCGAGGGGCTCCTACGAGGACTAGGGGGAAGCTTACGCGTTTCTTGATACCTCGGTAAAAATACCGAAGTCATCGATGGGAGTTTGCATATCTCTACCTTGCTCTTTAGCTTTCGCATTTACATTGATTGCATTACTCCTTTTGTGGTAGAGAAAACAACACATTAGCAAAACCATAGTTGCACACTTAGATAGTTTGTCTTTTGCATAGGTTTTGCTAAGGTTAGAAAAAGAGACCATAGTTTAGAGTTAGAATTTTAAGTTGCCTAATTCACCCCCCCCCCCCTCTTAGGCGTCACGGTCCTCTTCAATTGGTATTAGAGCCGGTTGGCTCAATTTAGACCTTTAGCTTAACCGCCATTGAGCCGACGCTATTTAGAGTGGTTGGGATGAATACCTCTAGGCCTCTGCACTTTGATGGCACTAACTTCTCCTATTATAAAGCTAGAATGGCTTGCTACCTTGAGGCGGTTGATTAAGGTGTTTGGAGAGTCACTCGTGATGGGATGAAACCCATTAAGAATCCCGAAAACCCCACAAAGAATGATGAAAAAGAAATGCACTTCAATGCTAGAGCTAAAAATTACTTGTTTGAATTTTTTAGTATGGATGTGTTTAACCAAGTGTTCACTTTAAATACGACACATGAAATTTGGTTAAAACTTCAAGAGCTTCATGACGGCACATCTAATATTCGTGAGCAAAAACATTGTCTAGCTAAACAAAATTATGATTCCTTTACAATGAATGATGATGAGCTTGTTCGTGATATGTATTCTCGTTTGAATCTAATTATCAATGAGCTCCATTCAATAGGACTAACAAAGCTAGATGATGCGTACATCGTAACAAAGATCATCTCCATGCTACCACAAAAGAAATATGCAAGCATCATCATCATCCTTCACAATATGGAGAACTTAAGCACCATGACCTCGGCTATAGTCATTAGCAAGATAGTGGCATTTGAAATGTCACGCAAGATGGGTCAAGAAGAAGCCTCTTCATCAAGCAAAGGCAAAGCTCTCGCATGTGGCGAGAAAAAGAAGATGAAGGGCAAGCAAGTTGAGACAAGCTCAAGCTCAAGCTCCTCAAGTGAAGATGAAGAAGAAGATGAGGATGATGATGATGATGATGACTCAAGTGATGATGATCAATCTTCCTCCTCCACCTCCGACCTTGATGAAGAATCAATCAAACTAATCAATAAGGTGGAGAATATGATCCAAAAGCTCAATGTCAAGGGTGTGCCCATCCAAATCTAAGATCTTATTTTCACAAATCAAAGAAATGAGTAAAAAAAGAGAGGATGCTATGGATGCGGCGAGTTAAGGCACTTTGTGGAAGCTTGTCCAAATTAGCCCACACCCAAGAAAAAGAAGCATGCAAGAAACAAGCCCTCACATCAATAAGGACATGGGATGATTCTTCAAGTGAAAAAGAACACCATCACAAGAGGCGAGGCGCAAGCACTCATCATCAAGCTCTTCTCGTGTGTGCCTTATGGCACGAGGTAACAAAAGCTCATCCTCTAGTAAGAGTGATAGTGATGATGATATGCCTTCTTATGAAGAAATTGTGCAACAAAACCTTAATTATGCTAAAGTTTGCACTAGTCAACAAAAGAAGCTCGGGAAAATAAAAGAAAAGCTAGATAGTTCACAAGAAGCATATAAAACTTTGCTTGAACAATATGAGAATTTTGCTAATCTTAATGTTCAACAATCTACTAAAATTAAGCAACTTGAGGCTAGTGCAACAACAAATGCATGCACAATCAGTGATGAGCAACTTGTAAAGAAAAATGAAAAATTAAAAAAAAGTTAGCTAGCTCACAAGATGCATATAAAAGTTTGCTTGCTAAAATGGAAACCATGTGCAAACATTGTGATGAGCTAACTAATAAAGTTGCTAATCTTGAAGCCGTTAGTACAACTCCCACTAAGACATCTAAAAAGAAAAGTTCTAACATGTCTAAAAAGGATGCCTCTACTTCTTGTAATGATTTATGTTTAGACTCACCTTTGTGCAACCAAGTTTATATTGAGAAAGTTGTTGTAGATACATGCACACAAGAGGTTGCAAAGGAGAATGAGTAACTCAAGCAAGAAGTAGCTCGCCTCACCAAGGACTTGACTCAAGTGAAAGGCAAGGTGAAGCAAGCCCAACTTCATCAAGATAACACCATCAAGGGAGTGAAGAAGCTTGATGAAGGACAACCCGTGGTTTGCTACATGTGCCACAAGAAAGGTCACAAGCCTATGAGTGCAAGGTGAAGAATGGGGGAGGAGCAAAGAAGAAAGAGAAGAAGCAAACAAGCAAGCTCTCCAACACCTACACCAACAAAGTGGACAAGAAGGCCTCCACACCTTATCTCTTGAAGAAAAAAAAAATGACAAGGTGGTGGCCATCAAGGTGAATAAGCAAGCCAACAATGGGGCAAAACGCTTTTGGGTGCCAAAGGAAATCATTTCCAACATGAAGAGCACCAAGAAGGTTTGAATCCTGAAAGGGAAGTGAGAAGTCCTATGGACTTCGGGAATTTGGAGACTTGGCAAAGTGTGGATGCATTTCATGGGGTCCATCATGATAGACAAAGACATTGCTAAGTGGGTTAGTGAATACTATGGACCTAAATTCCCCTTTCCATGTTAGATAACTAGATTCAATTTATTTCAATTGGTATTAGATTTAAATTTTCCTATAATTTGTATCTTTTAGCATCTAGTTACTCTTCATGCCTAGGTTTGCATTTGCATTCTTATATATTTTGTCATGCATACACTAGGTATTTCATATGGTAGGCTTGCTCGGTTTCATTCTTATTCCTTGGAGCAATCCTACATGGTTTAAAATTGTTTAGGAGCATGGCACATAGCTTGTCTTACAATTGTTCATATAATATGTGCCAAAGTCTGAATTGTAGATAATCTCTCCCCGATATCACCTTCGAAAATAACTCTCATATTCATATGATGTCATCTTTCAAGTGATATTTATTTTTCTAAAATCAATATGCACGTTTCCTACAAGTATTCCATACTTTGTGCACAAATTTAGGGGGAGGTTACTCTATAAGTTGGATGCTTTGAGACTAACACCTTTTCAAGCTTATCATGTGTGTAGTAGTCTCATTGCAAGGAAAATAGAGTCCTCGGAGTTAAGCATCATACTTTAAATATCCACCACCGATTGCAAGTGATAGAAATCAAATTGATTTCTACATGTGGTATTTCTAAACCAATATCATCATGTTGATTTCATTTTGATATTTATATGCTTTCTCCGTGCATTATATAGATTAAATTCCCTTGTGCAATACTTTGCCAATTATTCATATGCTTTGTCTTCTATCATATGTATGCATATATTTAGGGGGAGCTTAGTCTATATAATGTGAGAGTCAAATTTTGTGATCTATTTCACTCTACATACAAAGGATCACAAAGTTTGACCCTTCCTTGTGCTACTAATGTCTTCCTTTTTGGTGTTTAATTTCAAAGGGAGAGAATTTAGAGGACTAAAAGCAAGCATTAATTTGATGGTCTGAGAAATGGAGGATAATGGATTATGGATTAGCCTATGTAATGGGGAGAATTTATAGGAAGCAAGGCTTAAATCCATAATACCACATAGGGACATTTGGAAGGGCAAGATAAGTTTTAATGTAGTCTTACAAGTAGTATCTTTTAGCATCATATAACCTTGCCCCTTGCATTGAATCCTAGCAAGTAGATAGATTTTAAATTCATTATTTTTATTATTTGCTTGCTTTGGTCGTGTTGTCATCAATCACCAAAAGAGGGAGATTATAAGGGAAATAGAAATGGACCCTAGGTCCATTTACTTTGGATTTTGGTGTTTGATGACCAACACAACTAAATTGGACTAATGAATTTGCAAGTGATTGTTTTGTAGTTTAATAGGATGCAAGATGTGACTTGGACAAAGGCGACGTGATGATTCGATGATCAACACCTCAAAGAAGACCTTAGGAGCACAAGAGAAGACCTAAGATATCAAGCAAAGTCTAAGCACAAAGATAGGAACCAAGCCGCACGCAAGATCATGAAGAAACGAGCTCACAAAGGTGACCGAACGCTGGAGAAAAGCGACCAAACGCTCCAATCAGGAGGCTCGACAACAGCAACAGCGATCAGATGCTGGACCGGACGCTGGTGGCAAACTGACCGGATGCAAGACAACAGCGTCCGATCGAGTACAGAGAGGTTCTAGAGCGGCGAATTTGCGACTAGACGCGTCCGGTGGTATGTGATCGGACGCTGGCAGCGTCCGATCAGTGGATCGCGGCTCCAATGGTCGGGACGACCGAACATGTCCGGTCAGGACGTGATCAGTGTCCGGTCAGTAGGAGAAAACGGGATTTCGTCCCCAATGGCTACTTTCTCAGAGGGGCTTATAAATACAACCCCCAACCGGGCAAATGAGGTGCGTGGAGCTAAGGAAACATACCAAGGGTGTTGATACACCATTTTAGTGATCTTCACTTGTATAGTGCTTAGTGTTTTATTAGGTGATTAGCGTAGGTGTTTTGCGAATTGCTTAGGTTGATTAGATCACCGCTTATGCGCTTGCTCTAGGTTTAGGCCTAGTGTTTAGTGAGGTTTGCATACCTCTTACCACTCGGTGCTTGCATGCACCATTGTTGTACATTGGAGGGGCTTGTAGTCTTGCGAGATCACACCAACCGCGTTTGTGGTGTGGCCGCCACCGTGTACCGGAGGGAACGAGGCCCGCGGCGTTTCGGCCGGAAGTTTGATAGTGAAGACAGCGGGGAGCATCCGGGAGAGGCTTGCCGGAAGGCACGTCGGAGACCCACTTGCATGTGGGAAAGGCCCGATGCTATCCACGGAGTTACTCGACCGGGAGCTTGGCCCTTGCGAGGGATTCCTTGCGAGGGGCTCCAATGAGGACTAGGAGGAAGCTTGCGCGCTTCTCGATACCTCGGTAAAAATACCAAAGTCATCGATGGGAGTTTGCATATCTCTACCTTGCTCTTTAGCTTCCGCATTTACATTGATTGCATTACTCCTTTTATGGTAGAGATAGCAATACATTAGCAAAACTATAGTTGCACACTTAGATAGTTTGCCTTTTGCATAGGTTTTGCTAAGGTTAAAAAAAGAGGCCATAGTTTAGAGTTAGAATTTTAAGTTGCCTAATTCGCCCCCTCCCCTTCTTAGGCGTCATGGTCCTCTTCACACAATGCCAAGATGGCTATGTATTGCCGAGAAGTCTGCCAGCTAGAGGATAAGTTCGACGGTCTCGAGCTCAATCACATCCTGAGGCGTCTCAATGAGGCAGCCGTCACGCTGGCAAAAATGGCGTCCGGGCCAGAGCCGGTGTCGACGAGAGTCTTCGCTAGCGATCAGTACAAGCCCTCGGTCCACTACGAGGAGCCAAAACATATCGATGATGGCCACCTGCCCTGGGTTCGGGGGCTAACCAGTCAGCGGCTCCATCTGACCCCGGAGTCATAGAGCTTGACGAGGGTCCAGCGATAGAGCCCGACCCTCTGGCCGACTGGAGGACGCCTTACCTCAACTACCTCCTCTGTGAGGCACTGTCGACGGACAAAACGGAGGCTCGGCGGCTCGCGCGTCGTGCCAAGTCCTTTGTCGTTATTGAGGGTGAGCTCTATAGGCAAAGCCACACCGAGATCCTACAGCGTTGCATCCCGATCGAACAAGGAAAGCAATTGCTGAGTGATATCCATGGTGGGGTCTGCGGGTTCCATCTCGCCCAAGGTTGCGGGTTCCGTCTCGCCTGACCCTAAGGACGCGGGTTCCGTCTCGCCCGACGGGGACCCATACCGCTGCCAACCACTCCAGGTCCAAGCATAAGGGTCTGGATCAAAACTCTAACGCCAGCGAAGAGGCTGGCACGCCTCGATGTAACCCGTGGCCATGACGGGTCATACCTGGGGATTCACATAAAGAACAGTGTCGGGTGTGCCGGTGTTGTTCTGCCTAATCCTCGTACAGACACTGACAGGCGCGTCAGTTCACTACGACGTCCGCTGGGACGGAGTGGAACGCCATGACCGACAGATGACGTCTGCGCATGGCACCAGTGATGAACAGGGCCGTGACATGGAGCCATCCCTGTTAACATCTACAGGATCGATGTTACTCGCATAAAAGAGAAGAAGGACCCGGCAACCCTGGAAGCCTTCTTCTCTCTCTCGTTTTCTTCTTTTTCTCCTTTGTAACCCGCGCTTTTCCTTTGCCTATAAAAGAGGAAGCAGTGCGCCCCATGAAGGGGGGGGTCTTGACACAAGAGCACGACACGAGCACACGGTTGAACGGCAAGCGAGCTCTCAACACCCATTCACTCCTTCCACCAGAGACTTAGGATCATCTCCCTCTCTCGCCTGTTTGTAACCCCTACTGCAAACCAAGTGCTGGTAACACAAGCAGCAGCGAACTGGACGTAGGGACGTTCCGTCCGAACCAGTATAAACCATTGTGTCCTCCGAGCACGCCATCCGAGCCAGACGCTTAAATACAAATTTACTCATCGGTGGTCTGAAAACACCGACAAAGTGGTGTAACGGTTGTGGCGGTCCGAATCAAACTTGGTTTGAAGCCTAGATCCCGAACGTCGAGTTCTCCATCAATCAAAGTTATCATATCTATAAGAAGATTGGGCCGTGGGCCGTGTCTACATCAGGATCTGCCCGTTGTCGACTCGGGAGGACAAGCGGTACAAAGCTGCTGGAGATGTCGACTAGGCCTCGGAGCATGAGCATCCCTCGTCGCCTTGTGAGGCGACACGTGCTTCGCCCCCAGGCATTGGCATGGAGTTTTGTGAAAAAAACCAACATACGGATGGACCGAAGAGACCTGTTGTACATGCCCTAACCTCTGGTTAGTTAACTCAAATAGACGGTAGACAACGCCTGTTGTACATGCCCCAAGCATGTATCTCCAGACGAGAGACATGGCGCCATATTGCAAGGAACATGTATGGATTGACACGGTCGCACCCATCCGATCAAGCTTAGGAGCTTGTTTGGTTCGGTGTTTCCATCCCAGGAACGATCCACAATGTTAAGAGATGATGTTGTTTCGCATTTGGTTGGCCTAGCCTATAATAGGTTATGCTGTGAACGGATCCAGCCTTATTACTAGGGATGAAAACGGATCAGATACGGACGGATATCACCGATATTACATTTGTTTTCATATTTTTGTCCGGATTCGAATTCGAGTACGGATAATGTCAACTATGTCGGATAGGATACGATTGGATATCGACATCATAAATATGCAATTTAAGTATTCGGATACGGATACGGTATCGGATGTTGGATATCCGGACTCGAATACGGACAGATCTCAACCCCTCTAAACGGATTCGGTTTCGAATACGGTCGGAAAATATCCGTACCGTTTTCATCCCTACTTATTATATAAGCCCCTTCTCTCATGGCACAATCTGCTCCTAATTCGCGAAAAAAATCAACACGTCGCCTGCCCCATGCACGCCACCTAGTCCTCTCGCATGCGCCGCACACCCTCGTAGCCCCACCTCCCATATGACGTCGAACCAGCGGTGCAGAGTTTTCCTCGCGCCTTCGACTTCGGCAACGATGGCATCTTTGACTTCGGCAATGATAACAACCAAACAGAAGACGCAATTGGTTGCTCTGCAACATGTACGAGTGCGAATGGTTTCCATTTATGTTCTCTTCACTTTTGCTAAACCAAATAACACCTTAGTGTCCATCATTGCACATTTTTTTTAGCATTGTTCTCGTGTGACTCCTTTCCTCGAGGCCACGAATAGTCAAATAAAACCTTTAGTCAAGTGGCGGATTTGGTGAAAAATCCACGCATAGGTTCACTACCTAAATGTCTAAGCAATTTATAATAGGCCCACATATTAATAGTTCACATAAAAAAAGAATAAAATGCGTGAGTTAGAAAGAAAATATCTCAACTCCATATACATTTGTACAATAAACCTGATAAAAACATGATGTGATACGAAACAAATATCTAATTATAGACTATTTAGTTTATTCCTACATATCGTATCTTCATCCATATTAGCAACAACTAAACCTATACATGAAAGTTTGAACATTTAAAATCAACAGGGGAAGCAATATAAAAATACTATTTATTAGTGAACAAAAAATAGATATTAGAGAACACAACATACTAGAGAATAAAATAGATTTCAATGTATTTGCCCTTTTGATTGTGTAATTCTAGAAGAAGACAACAAATTGCAGCATAAATAATCCATAAATCAATTTGTTAATTAAAATTTTGAAATATAGAGGATTGGACCTGATATACGGACTACCTGATTGGGGAAATCAGGAGAAAATAAAGAATGGGACAGAGACCTGCTTCACTATTTGTTTAGCTCCCACCTCCGACACCTTGCGCTAGCAGTCCAGCACCGGCACACCACGTCTTAGTGTCTCCCACACTGCTAGACCGAGCAACCGGCACCACAAACACCCACTTGCATCGATGGAGCTGGCATCTAGCTCATCCAGGAACTGTTGCCTGCTCTAAAGTCTAAACCGAATGTCTTACGTTCCTAGAGCCGGTTTGTTCCGTGGACCAAAGACTAGAGACTATTTTTTAGTCTATTTTAAATAAATAGGAGGGATTACTAGAAGGACTTTTAGTCTTTAGTCCACTAGTTCTTTGGGAGGGGCTTTTTTAAGACTAATGGACCAACTTTACAGCCCTTATTCCCCTCTCTCTCTCCTCTCTCTCCTCTGTCCAAAGGAAGAAGAAGGATATTTTAGTCTTTGTTCAACCCTTTAGCCCATTTTAGCCTCTGAAACAAAACATATTATTTAGTCCCTCTTTTAGTCCTCTTTTAGTGTCTAGTCCCTAGAACCAAACAGGGCCTTACTTAAGTTCATTATGAAAGAACATGTCCACCTTGTGAGTGATTGTATGCAATGGCGGATCTAGAATTGAAATCTTGTGGAGCCTTATTGATTTTAAGCTAATTAACACCATCAACATATATAATTCTAAATTTTATAGAGAGGTTAAATGCTTTGGCAATAGTTGCCCCACACCTAATGGGGTTTCGATCTTTTATTTAGTCTAAAATGTCAAGTCTACGCAAACATGGGCCTGCTCATTATTAAAAAAATCAGTCTACCCACAACACAATCAGTGGCTTAAAGCGAGTGAAGCCATGATATCCTTCAATTTGGCTCATCATCACCCTCTTTTGCCTCTTCGATTGCTCGTACGGTGGTCAATCACCTCGAACGTTCTCCTCTTTGCTGCCCCATTTCCTAAACCGGTGGCGCAGTCGCCGAGGCAGCGTGGCGCGCAGTGAGGCGGCGACCCTGGGGCCCGGCAGGCACGCGGTGACGCCAGGAGAGAGGGAGAAGGAGAGGGAGAGGGAGGATGGAAGCAACGGCGGGGGCGGCAGCGGCAGGGGTGCCGCGGTGCGGGAGGGCGTCGGGGTCGGGAACCATCGGGAAGGGGAAGGAGCTGGAAGGAGAAGCTGGAGCCGCGGTATATATATTTGTTTCACCGGATTCGGACGCGAAGCCGAATAAACAGAGGAGAAGCCGGAGAAGCGCACGAGAAGTAGGAGAAGCCGCTTCCCGCGGAATTTGCTTCAATAGATCTGGGCCGTCGATTGACAGGTTGGACGGCGGGGGTAATTTCAAGTGATGTGGCGGCTCCTTCCTTCCGAGGAGCCGACGTAGTCTATAGGGGTACAGAATTTGCTTCAATAGATCTAGACCGTCGAACGGCAGATTGGATGGCGGGATTAATTTCAGGTTACGTGGCGGCTCCTTCCTTCCGAGCACAGTCTATGGGGTACGGAATTTGCTTCAATAGATGTAGGCCGTCGAACGATAGATTAGACTGCGGGAGTAATTTCAGGTGACGCGGTGGCTCCATCCTTGTGAGGAGCCAACGCAGACCATCCGCGCTCTGGTTGTTTTCACTCGCAAAACAACAATCAAGACAGATGCGCCGCTGGCCGCTGCTCTAGCTGACGCGATGCTCTCTCTCTTTTTTTAAACAGCTGACGCGATGCTGCTCCTCTTCATTCGGTATTGGTGCATTTCAGGACTGGGCTGTTCCTGCACTTGACGCCCGGCCTGCGCGGCCATGGCCCCTGCCCCTGCCCCTGCCTATCCGAAAAGCCGGCACCCTCGTTTTGTGCATACCAAGCCTCTCTAAATCCTTTCTAAATATTAGGAATAGAGATTTTAGTAAAAAACTAACATCTAATAACTTATCTAAATGGTTATCCAAGTATAGTCATTTTTTATTCCAGATTTTTCGATATCCAAAAATAGAAGTCGAGAATGGCTCTCTAGAGTACGCACGAGATATAGAAAAACTATGAAGAGTGGAAAGATATAGAAAACGATTTTTTATATAAATAACTCTCTAAATAATGATTTAGAGAGTAAGATTTAGAAAAACTCTTAAAATGCTACGAGGCTTTAAACCTTTACCCTACAATGTGCATGTCTACACGGAAGCACAAAATGGCACCAACCCCATCTCCGGTCGGCCGCCCTCTCGCGCGACTGCTGGGAACACCTACACCTACTGCGGTAAGCCGGTAACGGTGCCCAAAATTTTACACCACCGTCGTGGCGTCGCGGATGCAGTACAGGTCACTAGTCAGTCATGCAGACTGGCAGAGTGCACCGTGTGGCCCGGAATTTATCTTTTTTTTTTTGAAACAAGTGGCCCGGAATTTATCTCCTCACACTACAAAGGGATCGAGATCGATTGATTGCCTTTCCTCCCCTTCATTCTTGTGCTCCAAACCAAACCAAGAGCCAAGCAGGCCAGCAACCTTTTCCCACCCGCGCACACATCCGTTCCCCTCTTCCCTCGCTGCGAAGTACTCTCCGGATCCCATACGTGCGCCCACTCTGTGCTCCATCTATCCCCACCGCCGATGCACATCGTCCCACACACAGCGCAACCGCCTCAAAAGAAAACAACCACGCGACCGCCGTATCACCACTCGATGCCCGCCACGTGCCCCTCTCGCGCTTGGCCCACACATCGCGACGGTGCAGCTAGATCCGCCCACCGCCTCGCCACCACTCCGCCTGCCTCCCGATCCACTCACCCGGGGTCCATCTTTCGCGGCCCCACGGGACAGCGAGAGTATCTAGGTCGGTCCCGAGCTCCACGCGCTGATTTCTCTCTTATACCTGTGCGGCCTCCGGATTTTTTTTCGCCTATAACTTCGCTTCCACCGTGCGCTCGCGTCGTCTTCGCGAGGCCGAACCCCCAACCCCAAGGCGAGGTGTGACGAGACCCTCCCCACCTTGGAGCGGAGTCAGCCAGCGCGAGGAGGGAGAGTGTGCGGACTGAGGAGGCGTCGGGCGAGATGAAGCTTAACGTCAAGACCCTCAAGGGCACCAACTTCGAGATCGAGGCGAGCCCCGATGCGTCGGTACGGCCCCCCTTCCCCGTCCTTCTCACTCCAATCCGAGGGATTCCGTGCAATTCTCGGTCGTTTCGTTCGATTCGGGTGCGGCTCGGTACGATTTCGCGGTGGTCTGGTGCAGCGATTGCGCGGCCGTCCGGTGGTAGTTCAGGGGCTTTGATCTGAATCTAGGGTTTTTGTTTTTGGGGGGCGTCCAGGCCGGCGGGTGATGTGGCCCCCGCTGCCTTCTGGTTCTCTGAATTTAGAGCTTCAGTTTCTCGCATGGGACATAGTCTAGGGTTTGTCGTCGGTTGGAGTTTTTTTTTTTTTTCGGGGGGGGGGGGGGGGGGGGGGGGGGGGGTGGGGGCTGCGGTTGTGGTGGGGTGTGTTCGTTCGAATCATCTCGGTAATGTGGCGCGGTTGCTGTACAGGCGGGTGATTCAGCATGTCGTGGTGTTCGATTTATGTTGCTCGGCAACGTCTCTAGTCGTGCAGCCTACTCACTGCTTGTATTTTCAGGTTGCTGAGGTGAAGAGGATCATCGAGACCACTCAGGGTCAGAGTACCTACCCGGCAGACCAGCAAATGCTCATATACCAAGGGAAAATTCTCAAGGATGAGACCACTTTGGAAGGCAACGGAGTTGCTGAGAACAGCTTCCTTGTTATAATGTTGTCCAAGGTATTCGGTGCTCTCTGGCTTATCCCATCAGCGATTTATTCGATATAATCTGGTTCTTAACTGGAAAGTGTGATCGGTTTGTTTGTAAATCGTACCATATTTCAGTGTTTTAGGTTGGTTGCGTTAATTTCAGTTTCATATCTTACTTCTGCTGTTATTGTTACATGGTTGGATTGCTAGTAAAATAAGTAGTTATGTTTTATCCACTGCCTTATGGTGCTCATAAGTTATCTATGGTAGCACATTGTCTTGTTTACTTCTGCTAGTGCTCTAGGTGGTGTAGTCATTTGCCTGAGAATTGGCATTGTGACTGGTTTCTTTGATGACTTCCATGTAAATTGTCAATTCTGTATACCCAATTGATTTGTCTTCCAGAATGAAAGTCTCAGATTCAACATATGCAGATTTGGATTTGGATTATTTCACCTCTTCCCTTTTTCAGTTTCTTCGTATTTACTCTCCAATTTTGGCTGCGGTTTTATGAAATCCGATGGCTGCATTGTCAACTGTTGACTGCATTTCAAATAAAATTCAACTTATACCTGCCTGCGTGATGAATTGATTTCTTTCAAGGTTATAATGACAAACATAAGATTTCGAACATTTCATATCGAGTTTTGTGGATTTTTTCCCTCTTTAGGCCTAGCCTGAATTTAATTACTTCACAGCAACAAAAATACAACGGTCAGAGTTTTGTGGATTTTGTGTGAAGATGACTTTTAACAGCTTCCATGACCCATTGTTATATATTTTCCATTTCAAAACTTCAGTTATAGTTGACACTGATTTATTTGGTTAATTAATCTGACATGCATAACATGAATTTTTCTAGGCTAAGGCATCGCCGAGTGGAGCTTCTACCGCTACTGCTGCAAAAGCTCCTGCAACTCCGGTTAGTTTTGGCGTATATGATGTAGTTATTTTTGTATTTTGGTAGTGTTCTTCAGGGTTGCAATGAAGAAGTACTTGATCCAAATCTGGTCTGTCTTGTGTGGGATATGAATTGGCATATCATTAGTGTTCTCATGTGTCATATGACTCGTATCCATGTTTATTGGTATACTTCAGGATATGAATTAGCAGATTTAGTTTTGTCTATGATTTCAGTCACCAAATGTACCTAAAGGCCAAAAAAAGTGGGAGCAATGATCAAATTTAATCCCTTCTTGGTACTTGTGTCTGAGCATTACCATATATATACATAATTATTACATAATCAATTTAAGTTGCTTTTACATACAAACTGACAAGTATGTGCTGTATAATACTTATGATGAAATAATATCTTGTATTTTGTTTTGGCATTATTGGTACCAACTATTTTCTTATATTTTGGTCTGTTATTAACTTTGCAATAGGCCCAACCTGCTGCACCTGTAGCCCCTGTGGCCCCTGCTACATCAGTTGCAAGAACACCTACACAAGCTACTGTTGCCACAGCTGAAACGTGAGCCATCTCTTCCCCTTCATCTTTTGTGGTGACCCTATGGCTTCTCTTATGCCATTGTTACTGTCTTCCACAGGGCACCTCCAAGTGCACAGCCTCAGGCTGCTCCTGCTGCTACGGTTGCTGCATCGTAAGCTCCACAACCTTTATAATCACTGGTTTGAAATATATCCATTAATATCTTTTGGTTTTAGAAATAAAGAACAAGCTTTTCATTCCACTTCTGTGTTCTTTTCTTATGTTTGTGCAAGACTGATCGGGGACTTATATCATAAGCTTCAATAAGGATCTTTTATAGACTGCCATCACCTTGGATATTTATTTTTAAGTTGTGGTGTACACGTAGATGGTATAATTTAAAATAGAACATTATAACCTTGTGATGACAAGTATTTATATATAGGGAGCATATCTGGTGAAAAACTCCTATTTTTTTTTTAATCTTGGAAGACTCACCTTCTATAGATAAAGTTATTATATGATGCCACACAAAATTTCAAGTTCAGACATCACACCACCATTTGACGACAACAACAACAACAACAAAGCCTTTAAGTTCCAAACAAGTTGGGGTAGGCTAGAGTTGAAACCCAGCAGAAGCAATCAAGGTTCAGGCACGTGAATAGCTGTCTTCCAAGCACTCCTATCTAAGGCTAAGTCTTTGGGTAGTCTCAACATAGCAGGTCCCAAGCCCTGGTAAAGGAGGAGGGTTGTGTTAGGCGTGGCGAGCCAACGTTAAATCTAGCCATTCTAATGGAGATGAAACCCGAAAGAAAATCACACCACCATTTGAAAGACAAATATAATAAATTCATGGCTTATAGAGGCATAATAAACTACACTATATTATTTTCCCTGTTCATATTTATCAAACAGTTGGTTCTTGTATCCCGCAAACGGGATATGATTTTTGAGACCTAGAAATTATTTTTGACAATCTGGTCCCTTATTTATATGTATGTCTAAGGTTATTTCTGCTTATTAAATATTTATTATATTATAGACATCACATAGGATGGCTCATGCTTATTGGTCTTTGCAAGCCTACATTAAATTTTTTCTTTATGTCTTGCTGTTCTATCCTAGTTTAGTACATTAATCCTGCTCTTTCATGTGGCTGTTCTACAGTGGTGATGCTGATGTTTACAGTCAGGCAGCTTCAAACCTTGTATCTGGCAACAATCTAGAACAGACTATCCAACAAATTCTTGACATGGGTGGTGGTACTTGGGAACGTGATACAGTTGTTCATGCTCTACGTGCTGCATATAATAACCCTGAGAGAGCTATAGACTACCTGTATTCTGTAAGTTTCATGTTAATGAATTGTTTTACCAATGCATTGCAGCTTCATCCCGCCTCTGATGTGTTAAATTGTTTCTTTCATTTTCTCGAAAACCTGCTCAATACTTTTTATGGTATATTGTTATTTGTGAAAAGGTAAATTGTCTTGTTCTAAAAAAAAAGATAAAACTTTGCAGGTGATGGCAATTATATTTTACTGAAAGGAAAATATGCATAACACATTTAGGACACTTCAGTTTTTATTATTACTCGTGCAAAGGGTGGCATACAGATTGTCACTGAAATTGATCTGGCTTTCCTGGTAGGGAATTCCTGAGAATGTGGAGGCTCCTCCTGTTGCCCGAGCACCTGCTGCTGGCCAACTAACAAATCGGCAGGCTCCATCACCTGCTCAGCCAGCAGTTTCACCCCCAGTGCAGCCATCCCCTGCTTCTGCAGTGCCTAATGCAAATCCTCTGAACCTTTTTCCTCAGGTATGTGCTGTCAAAGTAGGTGTGGACTTCAATGTTTGGACCTTATTTTTTACTATGTGAACTGTTACTCTTTTAGAAACTATTCATTCACTACCCCTACATATTGGCATGACTACCATGAAAGGAAATGCCATCTTAACATTTTTCATACGATATGGATTGCAACGATTATTTAGCATGTCTTGCTGAGTTGCAGGCTATTGCATGTATGATCAATGCTGTGTACATTTCCCCTTGTTGATGCATCATGATAATGCAAATGCATCTTATCCTTGCAAGTTCCAGTTATAGTTACCTGACATTTATCCATGTTTGTCCTGAAAGCAGTGTTCCCTTTCTGTAATATTCGTTCTTACCTTTTGTGATACTAAATTTCTGAAAAGGGTGTTCCAAGTGGTGGGGCCAATCCAGGTGTTGTTCCAGGTGCAGGATCTGGTGCCCTTGATGCCTTGCGACAGCTTCCACAGGTAGTAACTGTGCATCTTCGTACATACAAATAAGTAATGAGTCTGTAATTTACTAACTGTTATTTCTCCTCATCAGTTTCAAGCACTGCTTCAGTTGGTCCAGGCTAATCCTCAAATCTTACAGGTGCTTTTACCGTGTTATTGCTTAGTATTTTTCTTGCCCTTTCATATTTTAATAATTTCACTTGGGTGTGATCAATGATTGTATGGTTTGTTGATTGGCAGCCAATGCTTCAAGAGCTAGGCAAACAAAACCCACAAATACTGCGGTTGATTCAGGAAAATCAAGCTGAGTTTCTACGCTTGGTGAATGAAACTCCTGAGGGTGGTCCTGGAGGGTAAGCAAAACTGCATAATTATGTTAACAAGTCATGGGTACAGAAATATTTACATTGTGCTGTGGTGAACCAGAAACATACTAGGTCAACTGGCAGCTGCTATGCCGCAAACGCTGACAGTTACACCAGAGGAACGGGAGGCTATCCAGCGGGTACATCTCTTTTATAAGTTATTATGTTATTTGCAGTTCTTTTTAAACATTCTTTGTGTCTTGACCTGTATTCTTATGTGTTTCCAGATAATCTGCTCATGTTTGCATGTAAATGAAAGTACAGTTCCTTTGTTGGAACACAAATTTAATGGGCTAGGCAGGATGTAATTGTCAGACAATAGATAACCATAATACTTTTACATTATGCCTCTGCTTTATTAGTATAATTTTTTTACATTATTTCTGAAGTTATTCTTGAGGCCTCATGACTTGTTCCTAATTTCTAGTGCTAGACACTAATCCTAAATACAAATTTTAACCTTCTAATCCTAAATTCTAGATGTAGCTACTATTTTCAAATTTATATGGAATAGTGTAGCTTTGCCTTTAGTTTTCTGTTCTTCTGTGACGTAATTTGAGAGGATCTATGGGTGAATATGGATGGACATGCAAATCTGCGTAGTTGGATAGAATTGTTGCCCCATCAACTGTGCAAGTGCTTGTATGGATTGCATGGACATTTTGCTAGTCTGCCCCTGAACAAGGCACTTGTTATGCCAGCATACTCCCAATTCAGAGCTCGTGCTTGCTGTATTTTTTTCTACTTACATTATTACATGCTTGAACAGCTTGAGGCGATGGGGTTCAACCGTGAGCTTGTGCTAGAAGTTTTCTTTGCATGCAACAAGGACGAAGAGCTTGCAGCCAACTACCTCCTGGATCATGGCCATGAGTTTGACGAGCAGCAGCAATAGACTTTAGGTGGGTGATGGGGGGTGGATGTAGGAAACCGAGGCAGTTGCAGAACAGCAGAGTGTCGTTCTTTATGCCCTCCGCCTGTTGAGAGATACCTGGTCCTCTATGCTATGCTGCTGACTATCTTTTATTTCCATATATGTGTTCGGAATGCATTCTAAGTACATATTAATTCAATATCAAGTGTTACACCGTGTATGATAGCCTGTCAAATCGTGGCATTTCATTTGGGCGAAGGGTTAGATTTCTCAATCGTAGCTTTTGCTTAGCATCACTCTGGTTATGAATTGTAAGGCGTTTTGGCTTTTCGGGCTATAAAGTTTTTTAAATGTACTAAATATTCTATATCTAGTTGCATTGTAAAAACTCTGAATCTATCTATACAAGCTAAAATGGTTTAGAATTTGGTAAAACAGTTTACAATTTGGATTTGCGGGAGTACTAGTTTTGCAGAGAACAGGGTTCAGGGTGGGTTTGGATTACCGGGCTTGATTTGTTGCCCTTTGCAGTTTGCGTTGCATGTAGGGCTGAAACTGGATGAACGGATATTATAGTTTCCTTTCTCGAATTCGGATAGTATTAGGTCTGAAACTAGTCGCATGTAATGTTGGGAGTCAGACGGTCTGCACCGGATGCCTCTGTTGGTGGACTTATGTCCAAAAGTTGTGGTTCCTATCTGCTCCCTTCCGTACATTAAAAAAAATCATGTATCCGTGTCATGGTTCCCGCATGCCTCTCTACTGCGCCTCTCATCTGGCCTTCCTCTCCACCGCCGTCATGCTTGCACCACCGTGGCGTGCTTGGGGCGTGAGGCCGCTCCATCCGACTACTGTTGTCGCCTCCACCGTAGGCGCTACGTGCGCCCTATCGCCAAGGGCCGCATAGCCGCACGCCTGCTGTCATCCTTCTTCTCCACCACGACCGCACATCCGGGATCCCGCTGTGCCGTGCTCTACCCGCTTAACTGCCATGTTTTGCTGAAACTGCATGTTGCAAGCATATGTTTCGAGTGCTTCGGATATTTCAGAGGTATGTTGCAAGTGTTTCAAATGGACGTTGCAAAAGTAGATTGAGATGTTGCATATGTTGCAATGGTTATACACGTATATTGCAAAGGTCTGTTACCAATGTTTCATCTGTGTTTTTCGGACGCACGTTACAAGTGTGTTTATCTGGATGTTGCATATGTTTCACATATACGTCACATGTGTTTTATCTGGATGTTGCGTATGGTTGCAATGGTTTTCAAGTGTTTTCAGGTGTTTTTTTAAATATTTCAGAAGCATGTTTCAAGTGTTTCATCTGCCTTGAGACGTATAGTGCAACTGTTGTATTTGGATGTTTCAAAAATAAATCGGGTGTTGCATCTCTCCTTGCCTTATGCTGCATTGTCTCAGTGTGTCCTCCTCTAGGCGTTGGCAGGGCATCCATACGACGCCACGTGTAACACTCTCTGTCGACAGAATATCGTCGACAGTCCACCGAGGGGCATCCCGCGATGGTAGATTTGTCGATGGGGATGCGCGTGATCAGGAACCAGATGGTGACACAGGGCGCAGAGACAACGATTTAGACAGGTTCGAGCCGTTTGATCGACGTAATACCCTACGTCATGTGTCTTTGGTGTATTGTATTGAGATGTAGTAGATAGATCTAGATGGATCGTGTCCACTAGGGGACCCCTACCTCTCCTTATATACTCTAGAGGGGTAGGGTTACAAGTAAAGTAGCATATTTGGTACTATACAATAGCTTGCGGTGCACGCCGAGCAGCGCCGTGCACGCCTTGATCTTGTGGGCCAAGCCACCTCTGGTGGTGCTGCCCATGTCTTGTCTTGAGGATACCGGAGGTCGTACTCCCATAGCTAGTCCCCGAGCCTAACAGTAGGTGACGTAGTCACGTGGTGCCAGGGTCATAAAGTAGAAGACCAGCCGAGTAGGCAGCCAGTCCCCGCGCGTAGCCTCGAGATGAAAAGCGCACATTCACCGTAAGGTGAAGTGTGCCCACTTAGTCCCCGAGCCTGCTGGAAGATGAAGAATGAATCTTGTAGCAGGGTCAAAGAAAAAGAAGTTTGAATGCTTACCGACGTCGTCTGACATGCGTGTATCAAGACCCCAGACGTGCTGCCCAAGATCAGCACCCTGATCCGAACAGCATAGAGCAGCTTGATAGCACACCGATGAGACATAGCAAGACCCGAGCACCGAGGAGTCCTCGGCGTCGCTGGCGATGACCGAGCACCGAGGAGCAAGGAGTCCCCGGCGTCGCTGGCGATGATCGAGCACCAAGGAGCGAGGAGTCCCCAACGTCGTTGGCGATGACCGAGCACCGAGGAGCGAGGAGTCCCCGACGTCGCTGGCGATGACCAAGCACCGAGGAGCGAGGAGTCCCCGGCATCGCTGGCGATGACCGAGCACCAAGGAGCGAGGAGTCACCGGTGATGACCGAGCATCGAGGAGCGAGGAGGTCCTGGCATCGCTGGTGATGACCGAGCACCGAGGAGTCCCTAGTGTCACAGGCGATGACCGAGCACCGAGGAGCGAGGGGTCCCCAGCGTCGCTGGCGATGTCCGAGCACCGAGGAGCGAGGAGTCCCCGGCGTCGCTGGCGATGACCGAGCACCGAGGAGTTCCCGGCGTAGCTGGCGATGTTTGAGCACCGAGTAGTCCCTGGCGATGTCCGAGCACCGAGGAGCGAGGAGTTCCCGGCGTCGCTGACGATGACCGAGCACCGAGGAGTGAGGAGTCTCCGGCGTCGCTGGCGATGACCGAGCACCGAGGAACGAGGGGTCCCCGGCGTCGCTGGCGATGTCTGAGCACCGAGGAGCGAGGAGTCCCCAGTGTCGCTGGCGATGACCGAGCACCGAGGAGTTCCCAACGTAGCTAGCGATGTTCGAGCACTGAGGAGTCCCCGGCGTAGGCGGCGGTGCGATGCCCGAGCACCGAGGAGTCCTCGGCGTAGGCGGCGATGTCCAATCACCGAGGAGTCCCCGGCGTAGCTGGCGAGGTCCGAGCACCGGCGTAGCTAGCAAGGACCGAGCACCAAGGAGCGAGGAGTCCCCGGCATCGCTGGCGATGACCGAGCACCGAGGAGCGAGGAGTCCTTGGCGTCACTGGAGATGTTCAAGCACCGAGGAGCGAGGAGCGAGGAGCCTCTGATGTCGCTGGCGATGTCCGAGCACCGAGGTGTCCCCGACGTAGCTGGCGATATCCGAGCACCGAGGAGTTCCCGGCGTAGCTGGCGAGGTCCGAGCACTGGCGTAGCTGGCGACGTTCGTGCGGTGAAGTGTGCCCACTTAGTCCTCGAACATGAAGAATTCGAGCGCTGAGGAGTAACCGGCGTAGCTAGCGATGAAGCACGAGCGACGAATAGTCTGGTCAACTGGTCGGCGGTGAAGTGAGCATTGAGTAGAAGCGACTAGCGAACAATCCAATCAACTTGTCAGCGATGGAGTCTATGAACCAAGCGGTCTGACCAGTTGATCGGTGGAGAAGTCCGAGCACCTGGTGATCTGATCACTTGGACAATGATCCTGCAATACAAATATATAGAACGGGTAGTACATGATGTACAAATAAATAAACTTCAGAGAAAAAATCAACAATAGTGATGAAATGGCGTATGCAGTTCGGCGATCAGTTGGCGTGAAAATATATTTATGTTTAATATAAACCGCCCGAACAGTTAGTGTGTAGCTGAGTCTCCAGCCCTAGCTAGCCGGTTAACCATAACGCGGAGCGCGGAGCTCGTGCATGTGTAGGAGGAACAGGCGTGACCAAGGAACTGCTGCCGACCACCCATAACGCAGAGGGCATACGCTCGTGCATGTGTAGGGAGGAGCCGGAGACAGGGCCATCTCTGGAGGCGTCTGAGCATCAACATGACTGTTCGGGGGTTCGAAAAATCGTTTGGAGAGCAAACATGGAGAAAATAGTTTAGAAAAACATTATGACGATATACGGAGATTGAAGAATATTTAGAAGAATATTAAAGCGTGACTTAGCTTTAGACAGAATGTCTGGTCGGCGGCGTATGGCGTTATCTGGTCGACGTTGACAGCGAGCACCTGGCGGGCGGTGAGTTGTTGGTGAAGGCGACCTTGGAGGTGGTTCCTAGATCAGATCTACTGTCGCGGGGGCTGATGTAGCCAGCGATGAATCATCGTCGTGGACCAGCATGGATCTCCATGAGATTGACGACGAGAACGCGTTGTTGATTTGAGGTCCATCTAGCTCGCCATGGGATCAAGGGCACACCCCTACCTGGCGCGCCAACTATCGACAGAATATCATCGGCAGTCCACCGAGGGGCATCCCGCGATGGTAGATTTGTCGGTGGGGATGCGTGTGATTAGGAACCGGATGGTGACACAGGGCGTAGAGACAATGATTTAGACAGGTTCGGGCCATCTGATCGACGTAATACCCTATGTCCTATGTCTTTGGTGTATTGTATTGAGATGTAGTAGATAGATCTAGATGGATCGTGTCCACTAGGGGACCCCTACCTCTCCTTATATACTCTAGAGGGGTAGGGTTACAAGTAAAATAGCCTATTGGTACTATACAATAGCTTGCGGTGCACGCCGAGCAGCGTCGTGCATGCCTTGATCTTGTGGGCCAGGCCACCTCTGATGGTGCGGCCCATGTCTTGTCTTGAGGATACCAGGGGCCATACCCCCACACCCTCGGTGTTACACAGTGAATGTAACACCTTGGGTGTTTAAATACTAAAACTTGCCATGTCATCATATGCATAGCACATCATTCATGTGTTAGTGAAAATTTTGATATGCATACACTAAAACAAGTTTACCTTTATGTTATATGTGTTGACTTGTATGGCTTGAATTGAGTTAAAAATCTTTGTATTGATTTGAATTTCCAAAAACCCTGATTTCAACATTTAATTTTACCCTGGAAAACCCATTTCAAAATCTAAGCACATTTTGGGGTTGAGCCTAAAAGCAAAAGTGTAGAGCTTGTCAAGTTATACAAAGTTTGTTTTTGGAGTTTTCAAAGTTGTTATGAAAAATTTGAAGTAATTTAAAAAGGCGTAAATTCTTGAAATGTCCCCTTTTTGAATTTAAACTTGCATTTCAAAATATAGACCGAATTTGGGCATGGTTATAAAAGCAAAGTTGTAGAACTTTGAATTTGGAACAATTTTTATTTTTGGAGATTTTTGAGTTGCCATACAAATTTGGGAGTAATTTGAGAATTTAAAACGAGTGGCAATTATGTAATTATGGCAAACAGTGCCATCGGGCAGCTGTCACCGCCGGCAAGCTTCCTCGGGCTTCCAGGTGCGCCCGTGGCCTTCTCTGGCTTCGCGCTGGCATGAGCAGGCTGCTGCATGTCGTCTCCTTGCGTCTTTGTTGCCCTATAAAGGCCTTCATCGCCGTCGTTCATCGCCGTTCTCCTCCTTTTCAATTCCTCTGCTTTTCTCGTCGCCACCTCTGCTGCTCCGTCGAGCTTTCGCCGTCGACCTAGCACCGTTACCGTCTCAGCAAAGCTTGTCCTAGCTTCGCCTATTCCTTGCGCATCCAGCCAACCAGCCTTGGTCTCTTGATTTCGTCGAGGAACGCCGCTCGCTGCCTTTCTTCCTCGCGGCCGGCAACACCGCCGTCGCGTTCGCCTCACCGTGGCCAGTGCTCCATGGTGCATATCTGTCCTTGCTTTGTAGCCCTTCAGCTTCGCCATGTTACCGTGGTTCTCTATGACCTTTTGATTGAACCATTCCTCCGCTGCATTCACCCAGAGTCGAGCTTGCCATCGCCGCCGTTGCCATCACCGTCGCCTGACGCAACCTTTGTTGCTCATCGTCTACCGCACGCTCTAACACGATCTATGTGAGCCTCTGTTGCTTCACGAGTAGTTTTAGGGAGCTATAGCAAGCTCTAGTAGCTTGAACGTCGCAGCATCACCGTGCATAGCTCGGTCGATCCGCCATGGCCGGCGACGAGCTCGGTCCAAGCCGAGATTGGCGTAGTTAGTACCTTCAATCGATGCGTCGTGGTGTGGGGAACGTGTTGGTACCTTCGCCTTGGCCGGAGACCTTACCGGCGGCGAGAAATCACCGGTCAAAGCCGCTGTCGCCGTGGTCAGCGCGGGAGGTCGGGGATGACAGCTGGGGTCACCTTGTCAGTGAGTGGGTTATTTGAAAATGGAAATTTTTCTTTTTCAGTGATGAATGAATAGTATGAGTTTTGTTATTTTTGTGTAGAATTATTTAGAGCTCCAAAAATTATGAAAATTTTTGTGTGACCTCTCTGTGATGTACACTATTTAAGAAAAATATGAACTATTGATTTTCAGTACTTTTTGAATGTGATAAAAATTGCTCAATTAATTAATAAATGAGTTTCCATGATTTTTCTAGGCTTAAATAATTATCCAAAAATTATGAAAATTGTTTTGCCACTTGGTTATCATGTGATGAACCGTTACAAAAATTTTGAGCTCAATTGAAACAAGTTGATTTATTTCATAATTTTTAATTAAAGAATTGATTCATAAAAGCAAATAGTAACCTTTAATGATTTAGGTTTTGTTTGAAATTTTGGATTGAGTGATGACCTTGGGTCCTTAGTTGGTAATGACCCTTGGCAATTGAAATAAGTGTTATGAAAAAGGTTTAGTTAGTTTTGACTTGTAACTATACCACGAAGGAAAGTTGTATTCAAGTTTTTAACTTTCGCATCCTTTATCAAGCATCACGTTTTGTATCTCGCATCATATTAAACATGGCATTGTTACTACGTGTAGTGAACGAAAGTGAGCACGTGGTAGTTAATCAAGTTGAGGAGGAGGTTAATCTGTCTGTTGAGGTCGGATTTGATATCAGTGGGATGACTCCGGAACCTGACTTTTCTACCAATCAAGGCAAGCCCCGGATGCATTTAAACCTACCTTGTGTTTTACAAATTTATATCGCTTTAGCTTTTTAATACTACATTAAGTGATTAGGAGTGAGTGAAAAACCTAATTGGTGCATTACCAACCTTGTTTCTCCATATCTATCTTGTTACTAGTTTTACTTCGTAAATGCCTAGTTATGCTTAGCCGTGCTTAGACAGATAAAAATCGGGTGATTACCGGTCACCTGTGAGTTTTAAATGGATCTTTGGTTATGTTTGATTACTTATGTTATCATGAGATATGAGCATGTGGAATAATAAATCTAGACCGGGCGGACTCGGTGTATGAGAGCCACAAGACATGGATGTCTTGTGAGCGGGTTTTTTCCGCCTGTGTTGATTGAGGCCCGTCCGTTGTTGAACTGCTTGAGATGAGACTTTGTAGTACTAACCACATACTCTGGTAAGCCTTAACTTGGTGATTCTATTACGAGAATGGCTACTCACGCACTGGGAGTGGAGAGATGGCAGGAATAGCGTGTACCCACGTGTCAATGGGCTGGATTGGTGGAGTACTATATTCTCGGGTGGCGTGGACCCATTCTTGTTTTAGAGGACCTGAGGGTAGGTTGGTATATGTAGGTCAGGGACCTGCATATGTTGTGTGGTCTAGAATCCCTAGCTGGATTTTTAATCGGTTCGAATCGTCGTTGCTCCTCGATTATGGAGACTCAACTCACTGTTCATCATCGTAGTTTAATAACTGGAACTTGAATAAGGTTTGAGAAAGTGTTGGATACGAAGTTTCATGATCTCAATACGGATCATGTCAGCTTTGTATATGATCTTTTTAATGATAAAAATGTTGATATAAAGAATCTTGTTAGAGAGCTTTTACGCAAATGAACTTTGATTATTGCTAAAGCCATTCCTTGAATCCCTGAGCCTGCATTCCTGAGTCTTCTCAGTTTTATTTTGGTTAAGTCTTGTTGAGTACTTTTGTACTCAGGGTTCGTTGACCCTTGTTGCAAGTGAGCCTCATGAGCAGGTCTGTTTTAGACCATGCTGCAAGACTGTTATTCAGGTCGATGACGACAAGTAAATGTGTGGCCCTTGGGCAGGGCACTTTCTTTGTGTGTTGTGTTTATGTTAATTATGCCAGTCCACTACTATGGTTTGTAATAATAATCATACTTATTTTGTGAATCGACTGTTTTGTAAATTAAGTTATTGTAAGACTTCCGCTATTTTACTCTGATGTAGATATTTGAATAAATGTTGTAATACTACAATGACTCTGTACTGGGATCCTGCTCGGAAATTGTGGATGATTCGGGGTTCCTCGAGGACACCCAACAGACTTCTTAAGTTACCGGGAACATATGCATAGTCATCAGAGGTCATTGGATAGCGATAGGTGCATGTGGGCCCTATAATTTAGGAGGTTCTACCACAGATTGGTATCAGAGCGATCGTTATAAAGTCTTTGTTGTATTGTTTTACAAAAACTTCAAAATGATTTGGGACAAATATATATAATTTGTTAATTCGGTCCAAATTGCTTCTGGCTTATCTTATTTCATTCTCACCATTCCTTATTTGATTAAAAAGGCTTTGTGTGGTGGAGTAGTAATCTTATTATGCCCTATAATAATAACTGTTGTTTTTGTACTTTATAAGCATTGATGTTTTTGTTCGTAAGAACGATTCATGCATCATGATTAATCCACTTGTTACTTACTTTTCCTCTTAGTCTAGAGTTAAGTAGTGAGTCTGGGTTAAATAGTGTAATTCATGTTGGCTGCTATTAAGACTTGTATCGGATTGTCTTATTTGGATTAATCTTGCTTACTACAGTATGGCTTGTATCAAGGTAATGCCCTGTAAGTCCGTTAGACCCAAAGGAGTTCCTCGTCACCAGCTTACCCCTAGGAATGATGGTGCTAGCAGTAGCAGCTCTAGGCCTGATCCCCAGGTAGAGATACAAAGGCTTACAACAGAGTTAGCACATGCTACTAGAGATAGGGCTGTGGATGCTATCCATGTGGGTGAGTTACGGAATAAATTGAGGTGTCTCACCACCGCTCATAAGAACTATGAGCGTATGTTAGTTCGTATGGTGGAAGGGAGAAATGAGGCTTGGCATAGGGAAGATGTAGTTAGAGCTAAAGCGCATGAGTTAGAATTTTATGTAGAAGATTTAGAAGAATATTCTACCAATCTACATGAAGAAATTCATAGGCTGAACAATCTCCTGGATCCAAATCATGAACCTCAAGCTGATGCAATGGACCCTGGTGTCATCATTGCTGATAATGATGGACTTGAAGAAGAAGAAGATCCAGAAGAATTAGTGATGGTCGATGAAAGTGATAATGAAGGTGGAAATGTTTCTGGAATGGATATCGATCACGAGGTTTGATGTGGTCGAAGAGAAGAGCAGAGTTGTAAAATAGTGAGATCTAGTTAAGTTAAGTAGTCTTATTTAGGTGCGGGCTTGTGTTTAAATAAGTGAACCCGTGTAATGTGTGTGTAGTCAGTTCTTTTAATAGTTCAATGAAGGCCTGTGAGTAAAGTTTGGTTTGCCATGAACAGATGAGTCATATGCGGGGTTCGCATATTCCTGGTACTTCACAAGATGAGGATGGTATTCCTGATCCACCACTAGTTCCACCAAATCTGGCTGATGCTATCACCTCCCTTGTCAATGTGACTATTGAAAATGCTCGATTACTTTGAGAGACAGCTCAGAGTAATTAGAATGTGATGCAAGGGAACCATGGTCGCAATCATCCCTGGCATGAAGCTACGTATGTTGATTTCACAGATACAAGGCCACCGATGTTTACCAAGGCCGATGAACCACTAGAAGCTGATGATTGGCTTCATACAATGGAGCAGGAGTTTGATCTCTTTCCCTACATGGAGTATCAGAAACTTGTTTTTGCTGCCCAACAGCTTAGAGGTGTAGCAGGTGCTTGGTGGGCAAACCTTGTGGCTATGCAACCAGCGGGTGTTCAGTTAACTTGGGTAGAGTTCCGTACTGCTTTCCGAGCCCATTATATCCTAGAGGGAGTTATGGCTATGAAGCTGGATGAGTTCCTTGCTTTGAAGCAAGGGGATCAAACAGTTATGCAATATGTGGGTAGATTCAATCACCTATCACAGTATGCATCTGAACATGTCAACCCAGATGCTAAGAAAAAGAAATGGTTTATGCGAGGTCTGAATACCAAACTGCAGACAATAATGACTACCTGTACCAATGTCACTTATCATGAGGCAGTGAACATTGCTATTGCTTTAGAGGCAAAATATCGGCAGCATAAGGAGATCAAGAAGAAAAAGAGTGTGCCATCTGGATCTTTTGGTGGAAATCAAAAGAGGTAAAAGATAATCTATCACCTAGTCAATCACTATTGTCCTCCTTATCGTCCACCGTAGTTCCAAGCTAGGCAACAATCAAATGTGTGTCTTACCACATCTTACCAGAATCCACAATAGACAAATGCTCCTGGTGTCCGTGCTCCAACACCCTAGAGTCACAGTTATCCATGTTACAATTGTGGAAGGTCCGGTCATTTCTCTAGGGAATGTTTGTATCCCAAATAGTATAATCCAAATTTTCAGAAGGCTCCTGGCAATCAACAACAGGGTCAAGTTCAGAATAGGAACAATAATTAGAATGCTTAGAAGGGCAAAGATAAAAAGAAGACAGGGCGGGTTTTCTATATTCAGGCCAGGGAGATTCTAGAAGGGGAGCCTGTGATGCTGGGTATGTTTCCTGTCGCCGATCATCCCATAGTTATGCTTTTTTATTCTGGTGCATCTCATTCATTCATCAATAGAACCTTTGTCATAAAGCATGAAATTCCAATTGAGGAAACAAAGGAAAATTTCTTTATACAGTCGCCCGGGGGATGTTTATGTGCTAAGGAAATGGTATACCAGGTACCCATAAACCTAGGTGGGCATATTTTTCCCACTACCATGATTATTCTCAAGGATCAGGATATAGATGTGATCTTGGGAATGAATTGGATGTATCAGTATAAGGCTGTTATAGATGCTTTGAATAGGACATTAAGGGTGAGTTTGCCTAATAGTAATTCTCAGCTTCTTATCCAACTTCCAACCTTAAGGAGATTAGTGGAAAGAGTTTGTGCAACTTCTGTCAAGGAGATTAGAGATATCTCGATAGTTTGTGAATTCCCTGATATTTTTCCTGAAGATTTACCTGGTCTACCACCAGATAGGGATGTTTAGTTTAACATAGAGTTAAAACCTATAACAACTCTGATATCTCGGAGAGCTTATAGGATGCCTCCCAAGGAATTAGCCGAGTTGAAGACTCAGTTGTAAGAGTTGATTGATAAGGGGTTTATCCAACCTAGTTTATCACCTTGGGGATGTCCTGCAATTTTTGTGAAAAAAAAGATGAGACTCTGAGGTTGTGTGTTGACTATCGTCCATTGAATGAAATAACCATTAAGAATAAGTATCCCTTACCTCGGATAGACTTGCTTTTTGATCAACTGGCTAGAGCCAAAGTTTTCTCTAAGATTGATTTGAGGTCAGGTTATCACCAAATCAAGATTAAGCCTGAAGATATTCCCAAAACGGCATTTACCACAAGATATGGATTATATGAATATCTGGTAATGTCTTCCGGTTTGATGAATGCCCTAGCCCATTTCATGTATCTGATGAATTCAATATTCATGCCTGAGCTAGACAAGTTTGTAGTGGTCTTCATTGATGATATCTTAGTATATTCCAAGAACAAGAAAGAACATGTGGAATATCTCAGAATTGTTCTGACCCGCTTGAGAGAACATTAGCTTTATGCCAAGTTCAGTAAGTGTGACTTTTGGCTAAAGGAAATATAGTTTTTAGGACATGTCTTGTCAGCTGAAGGAGTTGTAGTAGATCTGAGCAAAGTTAAGGATGTATTAGATTGGAAACCGCCAACCACAGTTCATCAAGTTTAGAGTTTTCTTGGAATGACGGGTTATTACCGTCGTTTTATCCCAGATTTCTCTAGAATATCCAAGTCCATCACTGGGTTGTTGAAGAACCAAGCCAAGTTTGTCTGGTCATCTGATTGTGAAGAAGCCTTCTAGACTTTGAAGAGATTGCTAACCACTACACGAGTATTAGCACAACCAGATATCGAGAAGTTGTTTGACGTTTATTGTGATGCCTCTGATATTGGTATTGGATGTGTATTGATGCAAGAAGGCCAAGTCATTGCCTATGCTTCTAGACAACTTAAGCAACATGAAGAACATTATCCAACCCATGATTTAGAGTTAGCAGCGGTTGTCCATGCTTTGAAGATTTGGCAGCCTTACCTACTTGGTAATACTTGCCATATGTATACAGATCACAAGAGTTTAAAGTATATCTTCACTCAATCAAAATTGAACATGTGACAAAGAAGATGGTTAGAATTGATTAAAGATTATAACTTGGAAGTACATTACCATCCTGGTAAGGCAAATGTGGTTGCAGATGCCCTCAGTCGTAAGAGTCATTGCAATTGTCTGACATTAAAAACAATGGATTTGACTTTATGCCAAGAGATGGAAAATTTGAGTATAGAGGTAATTCAACAAGGTAGTTTGACCAATAGAACTATTGGATCAACTATTTGAGACCAAATTATTGCCGCTCAGAAAGAAAACAAAGGTATAGCCCATATCAAAGAAAGAGTCCAGAATGGAAAAGCGGAATGCTTCAAAATAGATGATGAAGGGGTGCTATGGTTCAAGAATCATCTTGTGGTACCAAAGGTTCCTGAGTTGCGACAGTCAATTCTTAAAGAGGCACATGCTACTAGGTTATCTATTCATTCGGGAAGTAATAAGATGTACCATGACTTGAAACAGAGATTTTGGTGGACCAAAATGAAGATAGAGATTGCTCGGTATATAGCAAAGTGTGATACTTGTCAAAAGGTAAAGCTATACATTTGAGGTCCGCTGGAGAGTTACAGCCATTGCCTATTCCAACCTGGAAGTGGGAGGATATTAGTATGGACTTTATTGTTGGTCTACCCAAGACATCTAAAGGCTTTGATTCAATATGGGTTATTGTAGATCAACTAACTAAGTCAGCACATTTTCTTCCAGTCATGAGTACATACCCCACTATCCAATATGCCAAGATGTATTTAGCACGAATTGTGAGCCAACATGGAGTACCGAAAACCATAGTGTCAGATAGGGGTACATAGTTTGTCTCCAATTTTTGGAAACAATTGCATGCTTCATTGGGTACCAAACTCCTACATAGTACAGCTTATCACCCACAGATGGATGGTCAGACTAAAAGGGTCAATCAAGTACTTGAAGATATGTTGAGGTGTTGTGTTCTTAACTATTCCAATAAGTGGGATGAATGTTTGCCTTTGGCTGAGTTCTAATACAATAATAGTTATCAGGAGAGCATTAGGATGGCTCCATTTGAAGCACTCTATGGTCGTAGATGCAGAACATCACTAAATTGGTCTAAACTCGGGGAAAGATGGTTCTTTGGACTTGACCTTGTGAAAGAAACAGAAGAGAAGGTGTAACAACCCAAAAATCCATATACCAAAATTACCAACTACAAAATTTTTTCTTGGAACTCCCATGTAGTGATGAGTGTCATGTATAGAAAGCCAACCTGAGGGCTGCATTAGGCATAACCCCAGCCCAAGTCATCACATAAGCATAGCATGACATTTGTTGATTATGTTATTTAATTTCTAACAAATAAAGGGTTGCATACATTGTTAACTCAAATTGTGAGTTGGATCTTCATTTGTTTTATGTAATGCCTAACAACTCCTTTAAAAGTAATAAACCATCAAATCAAATAAAAGAATAAGGATTTGTTACACTTACTTTTGTTATACAAAATGGCTAAATAAATTCCTAATATATATATAAGAATGTTGTGGGTCACATATCTAAAACTCTAATGAATTTGGTGCACCAATTTTTGAATTCAAAAACCAAAACCAAATTTGAATTCAAACAAATGGAAGAGAACTGAAAATAGAAAAAAGAAAAGAAGAAGTGGGCCTCGCAGCCAGCCGCTCGGCCCAAGCTAGCTAGCCCAGCCAGCACCATCGTGGCCGCCCCCCAACATGTGCGACTTAGCTTGCGGCCCAGCAACGCCCATGCGTTCCCCGCCTTCGCTCGCTGCCGCTGCTGCTGGACCCCACATGTCAGCCCTACTGTGCTTCTTCTCCATGCCCACGCTGATTCTCCCCTCCGACAGAACCCCAACAGCAATGGTAGGGCGGGCCAGGGGGTCATGCTCGGGGCATGGCCTTGCCCGCCCTTGCGCCACACCCACGCAACCACGCACGGCCATAGGATGGGATGCACGCCTCCGATTCCCCTCAATCTCCAGCCGCCGAACGCCAGGCTCCATGGCCGAGCTCGGCTATAAAAGCCCCAGCCCCAGAGCCCTAACGCTCGTCCCATCGCCCCGCCGCCACCTTGGTGGCCGTCCACTGCCCACCCAAGCCAAGAGGGAGAAGAGGAAGAAGAGGGGGAAACACCGAAGCCGCTGTGGGGGAGGAGACCACCAGAGCCGAGAGCGACGCCGTCATCTACATCATCGGCGCGGTTCGACACGGCACTGCACGACTACTGGAGCTACATGACCTTGAATCGACATGGCACCACCATCCATTCTTCCACGCCACCCACGGTGAGCCCCCCTTCCGATCTCTCTCTGTCACCGAACCTCACCGTCGGCCATGGCGCTCCACACCTGGAGCGCGTAGGCCAGCGCCTTGTCTCCGGCCACAAGGAACACACGCACCCACGCATACCCCGCGACCATGCCATGACCACCCCATGGGAGCCCCCTTGATCAATCGTGCGCATTGCCGTCGTCACCATGTCGCCATGGCCGCTGGAGCCCCCACTGGCCACCGGGAAACCAAAACCTCACCTCGAGCTCGGGACGCCCTCGCCGCATCCACACGAAGCCATAGAAGCCTCATCTGCCTAGCACTAGCCACTAGAGGGCCTGCGTGCGTGGCCTCGCCACTGGCGAGCACTGCCGAGCCATCGGCCGTCGTGGCCAATGCACTGGAGGACCTCGACCACCACTTAGACCTCACGATCATGATCGTCGTGGCCTGGGGAAGCTTTCCCCCTCCCCAATCAGACACTAGCACTGCCATGGAGGCTCACCGGGCACTCACCGCCGATGGGAGCACCGCCGCGGAAGAAAACAGGGGAACACCCCCTCGCCGGCCACCCATGCGTGAGCTCAATGCACGTGTGCCGAGCCAAGGAGAAGAGATGGTGGACTTGGTCCACCATGCGCCCTGCCATAAGTCCATGGACCATGAGCGCTGGTCCACCGTGAGCCACACGGTGTGAGCCACGCTGTGGATGAAGCCCAATAAGAGCCCATGGCCGTGACGTGGCAGCATCACAGCGTGCCACGTGTCCGCCCTGGCTCGGCCTAGATCGGCCCAACCTGAAGCCCAACCGGTCCAGTTCGAACCCGGTCCGTATTGACCGTTGACTGGTCAACATTGACCTAGCCCCACAGGTCAGCGACACAGTGTTGCTGGACCCCCACGTCAGATGATGACGTCATGCTAGCGTCGTAATGACGTCATGCGGGACCCACAGGTCAGTAGTAACATAGTCGAGGTGACATCAGCAGCCTTGGACCCACACGTCAATGACCCTGACCATTGACCAAAGACCGTTGACCATTGACTCACCATTGACTTTGACCGGGCCCACCTGTCAGTGACCCAATGGTCTTTGGCCCCACCTGTCGGTGTGGATGACGTTGATGACGTCATGCTGACGTCAGCTGGGCCCCACCTGTCAGCTTGGAACCGTGATGCCAACATCATGTTGACGTCATGCGGACATCAGCAAGCCACGTGGACCAACCACAGCGTGACACGTGTCAGCCCAGGATTAATTCAGCCTTTTCCATTTTCAGAAATGATTTAAACTTCAGACTTTCATAACTAATTCATATGACCTCAGAAAAATATGAAACTAGGATCAAAATTCATCTAAAATCAAGCTCTACGCAATGAACCCATGTTTGAGTGCATTTGGCTCTTTTGAATTTTTATTGCTTCTATGTGCTATTCTATAGACGTCGCTAACGCGACTATAATACGATCATTTGCAGACTCGGAGGAGAACCTGACGGACAAGGATCGTGAGTACTATGAGGAGTACGGAGACGACTACACTAAAGGTGCCACATCCCACCCAATCTCGTAGCACCTATTACGCATGGCTAATGTAGAACTGCTATTGCTTTACTTTACTGTTATAATCATACTATGATAGGACTTGCATGGTAGTATGCTTTCTTGATGGCCTTTACCTTGACGCAACCTTACCCCTGCATACCCTGCTATTAGGTTAGACACATGCTTACTGCTATATTTTATTTGCTTGTACTTCTACTATGCTTATACTACATTAATGCGTGGTGTATTCTGGACTATGGGGAGAGTGCTGTGTGTGTGACTTGGGTGTGTGGAGGGTGAGGGTTGTGTCAACCAAGTTGGAGTATACGATGAGCCTAGGGCAAGTCATGCCGTGTGGTGCTACCTGGGCACCCTTGGAATGGATACCTGTGGTGGGTAAATGGTATATGAGGTGGTCCTAGGTGTGAACCTATGATGGGAGGAGCCCGGGATGGAGGTGCTATGGTGGCACGATAAATGGAAACCCTGATGAAGACATTCTAGCTTGGTCACCCCTAAGGACTTACTAGTACTCAGATTCACCAGGAAGCCTTACGTACCACTCGCCCTATATGGTGCGGGACGCCCGGACTACTTGGTAGGATATTGCCACTACTGCTAGGTTGATAGCGGACAGTGTAAGGAGGTACGGGGTGCGAAGGATTTCCCCCACACCCTTCTGAGACTTCATGGAGACCTTGTGGACCCAGCTCATGACTCATAGTTTCAGCCACCCCAGATTAGACTTGGGGTGTACCAGGGTTGAATGGTAGAGTGGCATTATCCTAGGCTAGCAAGCGGCCGGAATCAGCCCAGTTGACGATGGTCAGCGTGGAAGGTGGATCTTGTGGTTATGTAAAACCTCTGCAGAGTGTATGGTTGATCGATCGATACATATGCCAACTTGTCAGCTATGGACCTTTCCTGGGTTTCGCTTAAACTAGATAGTGAGATGAGTCCTTCTTTTCTCCCCCTATGAGTGAGTATTCGGTCGTAGCCAGGGGCTACGGGCCTTGAGATAGTGCCGAGACGGAGTTGGCCTATCGACTGAGCGATGGTATGGTTATGGTATGGTGATGGTGTAGAGATGGTGGTATATCGATCCCAGGATCGAAACCTAGCTCTGGAATGGGAATGGGTGGAATAGGTGTGGGAATGGTGTTAAAACTTGACTATACTATTATATACTTGATATGCTAAAATACATGGGAAACCCCAGCCTTATAGGTTCCTTTTGACTATATCCAACTTGCATCCAATCTCCACAAAGCAATGCTCATAGGGTTGGGAGTGGCCAGTATAAATCGTACTGATAAATTTTGGCATACAGGTTCTGCTGAGGAGTATAGCTCTGAGGAGTTTGACGGTTGAGGGGTTCGTGCCTACGCTCGAGTTTGGCGATCTGATCATCAAGCTATTCTGAATGAATGCTACTTTTGATTCCGCCAATGCAACGATGTAATAATTTATATAATTCCACGCTATTTGTACTCTGATATTATCGTTGTATGGATGTGATATTCGACTGGAATTTGGGTAATATGATCTACCATGGTCTTATTACACTTCAACTCTGTGGATTTCCCTTCGCGGAAATTGGGGTTGTTTTAGAAGGTTAGACAGATACAAAGTAATTTGAAGATAGCTCAGTCTCAACAAAAGAGTTATGCAGATAAACGACATAGACCATTGGTGTTTAACAAGGGAAATTTTGTATATCTGAAGGTATCATCAATGAATGGAGTTACCCATTTCGGTGTTAAAGGCAAGTTGACACCTCATTATATTGGACCATTTCAAATTTTGGAAAGGTGTGGAAAGGTGTCATATTGCTTGAAATTACCAGAACATCTTTTAGCTGTGTACGATGTGTTCCATGTTTCTCAATTAAAGAAGTGTCTCCAAGTGCCTAAGTAGAATGTTGAGGTTGAAGGGGTGGAACTTGAACCTGATTTGACCTATTTCGAATATCCTATCCGAGTTCTAGATCAGAAAGATCATGTCACTCGAAGGAGGACAATCAAGTTCTACAAGATACAATGAAATCAATATTCCGAAGAAGAAGCTACTTGGGAATCTGAAGATTTCTTGCTAGAAAAGTTTCCGGAGTTTCTTGCATCAATATAGAGTAACGTTAGTTGTGCTCGGTCGTTACAAATCGTGTTTTGTAAAGAGACCTTAGCTGTTTTATGGATAGGTTTTGTATGTGTTCGCTCGACACATTTCCTTTTCTATTACTTACCCTTGGAATTTAAATCTCGGGACGAGATTTCTTTTAGGGGGAAGGATTGTAACACCTCGGGTGTTTAAATACTAAAACATGCCATGTCATCATATGCATAGCACATCATTCATGTGTTAGTGAAAATTTTGATATGCATACACTAAAACAAGTTTACCTTTATGTTATATGTGTTGACTTGTATGGCTTGAATTGAGTTAAAAATCTTTGTATTGATTTGAATTTCCGAAAACCCTCATTTCAACATTTAATTTTACCCTAGAAAACCCATTTCAAAATCTAAGCACATTTTGGGGTTGAGCCTAAAAGCAAAAGTGTAGAGCTTGTCAAGTTATACAAAGTTTGTTTTTGGAGTTTGCAAAGTTGTTATGAAAAATTTGAAGTAATTTAAAAAGGCGTAAATTCTTGAAATATCCCCCTTTTGAATTTAAACTTGCATTTCAAAATATAGACCGAATTTGGGTATGGTTATAAAAAGCAAAGTTGTAGAACTTTGAATTTGGAACAACTTTTATTTTTGGAGATTTTTGAGTTGCCTTACAAATTTGGGAGTAATTTGAGAATTTAAAGCAAGTGGCAATTATGTAATTATGGCAATCAGTGCCATCGGGCAGCTGTCACCGCCGGTGAGCTTCCTCGGGCTTCTAGGCATGCCCGTGGCCTTCTCTGGCTTTGCGCTGGCACGAGCAGGCTGTTGCATGCCATCTCCTTGCATCTTTGCCGCCCTACAAAGGCCTCCATCGCCGTCATTTGTCGCCGTTCTCCTCCTTTTCAATTCCTCTGCTTTTCCCGTCGCCACCGCCGTTGCTCCGTCGAGCTTTTGCCGTCGACCTAGCACCGTTACCGTCTCGGCAAAGCTTGTCCCAGCTTCACCTATTCCTTGCGCATCCAGCCAACCAGCCTTGGTCGCTTGATTTCGCCAAGGAACGTCGCTCGCTGCCTTTCTTCCTCACGGCCGGCAACACCGCCGTCGCGTTCGCCTCACCGTGGCCAGTGCTCCACGGTGCGTATCTGTCCTTGCTTTGTAGCCCTTTAGCTTCGCCGTGTTACTGTGGTTCTCTGTGACCTTTTGATTGAACCATTCCTCTACTGCAGTCACCAAGAGTCGAGCTTGCCATCGCTGCTGTTGCCATCACCGTCGCCTGACGCAACCTTCGCTGCTCATCGTATACCGCACGCTCTAACACGATCTAGGTGAGCCTCTGTCGCTTCGCGAGTAGTTTTAGGGAGCTCTAGCAAGCTCTAGTAGCTTGAACATCATGGCATCGCCGTGCATAGCTCAGCCGACCCGCCATGGCTGGCGACGAGCTCAGTCCAAGCCAAGATTGGCGTAGTTAGTACCTCCAATCGATGCGCCGTGGTGTAGGGAACGTGTTGGTACCTTCGCCTTGGCCGGAGACCTCACCGGCGGCGAGAAATCACCGGTCAAAGCCGCTGTCGCCGTGGTCAGTGCGGGAGGTCGGGGATGACAGGTGGGGTCACCTTGTCAATGAGCGGGTTATTTGAAAATGGAAATTTTTCTTTTTCAGTGATGAATGAATAGTATGAGTTTTTGTTATTTTTGTGTAGAATTATTTAGAGCTCCAAAAATTATGAAACTTTTTGTGTGACCTCTCTGTGATGTACACTATTTAAGAAAAATATGAACTATTGATTTTCAGTAATTTTGAATGTGATAAAAATTGCTCAATTAATTAATAAATGAGTTTCCATGATTTTTCTAGGCTTAAATAATTATCCAAAAATTATGAAAATTGTTTTGCCACTTGGTTATCATGTGATGAACCTTTACAAAAATTTTGAGCTCAATTGGAACAAGTTGATTTATTTCATAATTTTTAATTAAAGAATTGATTCATAAAAGCAAATAGTAACATTTAATGATTTAGGTTTTGTTTGAAATTTTGGATTGAGTGATGACTTTGGGTACTTAGTTGGTAATGATCCTTGGCAATTGAAATAAGTGTTATGAAAAAGGTTTAGTTAGTTTTGACTTGTAACTGTACCACTAAGGAAAGTTGTATTCAAGTTTTTAACTTTCGCATCCTTTATCAAGCATCACGTTTTGTATCTCGCATCATGTTAAACATGGCATTGTTACTATGTGTAGTGAACGAAAGTGAGCATGTGGTAGTTAATCAAGTTGAGGAGGAGGTTAATCCGTCTGTTGAGGTCGGATTTGATATCAGTGGGACGACTCCAGAACCTGACTTTTCCACCAATCAAGGCAAGCCCCAGATGCATTTAAACCTACCTTGTGTTTTACAAATTTATATCGCTTTAGCTTTTTAATACTGCATTAAGTGATTAGGAGTGAGTGAAAAAACTAATTGGTGCATTACCAACCTTGTTTCTCCATATCTATCTTGTTACCAGTTTTACTTCATAAATGCCTAGTTATGTTTAGCTATGCTTAGACAGATAAAAATCAGGTGATTACCGGTCACCTGTGAGTTTTAAATGGATCTTTGGTTATGTTTGATTACTTATGTTATCATGAGATATGAGCGTGTGGAATAATAAATCTAGACCGGGCGGACTCGGTGTATGAGAGCCACAAGACATGGATTGAGGCCCGTCTGTTGTTGAACTGCTTGAGATGAGACTTTGTAATACTAACCACATAATTTGGTAAGCCTTAACTTGGTGATTCTATTGTGAGAATGGCTACTCGTGCACTGGGAGTGGAGAGATGGCAGGAATAGCGTGTACCCACATGGCAATGGGCTGGATTGGTGGAGTACTATATTCTCGGGTGGTGCGGACCCATTCTTGTTTTAGAGGACCTAAGGGTAGGTTGGTATATGTAGGTCAGGGACCTGCATATGTCGTGTGGTCTGGAATCCCTAGCTGGGTTTTTAATCGGTTCGAATCATCGTTGCTCCTCGATTATGAAGACTCAACTCACTGTTCATCATCGTAGTTTAATAACTGGAACTCGAATAAGGTTTGAGAAAGTGTTGGATACAAAGTTTCATGATCTCAATACGGATCATGTCAGCTTTGTATATGATCTTTTTAATGATAAAAATGTTGATATAAAGAATCTTGTTAGAGAGCTTTTACACAAAAGAACTTTGATTATTGCTAAAGCCATACCTTGAGTCCCTGAGCCTGCATTCCTGAGTCTTCTCAGTTTTATTTTGGTTAAGTCTTGTTGAGTACTTTTGTACTCAGGGTTCGTTGACCCTTGTTGTAGGTGAGCCTCATGAGCAGGTCTATTTTGGACCGCGCTGCAAGACTATTATTCAGGTCGATGATGATAAGTAAATGTGTGGCCCTTGGGCAGGGCACTTTCTTTGTGTGTTATGTTTATGTTAATTATGCCACTCCACTACTATGGTTTGTAATAATAATCATACTTAGTTTGTGAAATGACTGTTTTGTAAATTAAGTTATTGTAAGACTTCCGCTATTTTACTCTGATGTAGATATTTGAATAAATGTTGTAATACTACAATGACTCTGTAATGGGATCCTGCTCAGAAATCGTGGATGATTTGGGGTTCCTCGAGGACACCCAACAGACTTCTTAAGTTACCGGGAACATATGCATAGTTGTCAGAGGTCATTGGACAGTGACAGGTGCATGTGGGCCCTATAATTTAGGAGGTTCTGCCACAGATTGGTATCAGAGTGATCGTTATAAAGTCTTTGTTGTATTGTTTTACAAAAACTTCAAAATGATTTGGGACAAATATATATAACTTGTTAATTTGGTCCAATTGCTTCTAGCTTATCTTATTTCATTCTCACCATTCCTTATTTGATTAAAAAGGCTTTGTGTGGTGGAGTAGTAATCTTATTATGCCCTATAATAATAACTGTTGTTTTTGTACTTTATAAGCATTGATGTTTTTGTTCGTAAGAATGATTCATGCATCATGATTAATCCACTTGTTACTTACTTTCCCTCTTAGTCTAGAGTTAAGTAGTGAGTCTGGGTTAAATAGTGTAATTCATCCTGGCTGCTATTAAGACTTGTATCAGATTGTCTTATTTGGATTAATCTTGCTTCCTACAGTATGGCTCGTACCAAGGTAACACCCCGTAAGTCTGTTAGACCCAAAGGAGTTCCTCATCACCAGCTTGCCCCTAGGAATGATGGTGCTAGCAGTAGCAGCTCTAGGCCAGATCCCTAGGCAGAGATACAGAGGCTTACAGCAGAGTTAGCACATGCTACTAGAGATAGGGCTATGGATGCTATCCATATGGGTGAGTTAAGAAATAAATTGGGGTGTCTCACCACCGCTCATAAGAACTATGAGCATATGTTAGTTCGTATGGTGGAAGGGAGAAATGAGGCTTGGCATAGGGAAGATGTAGCTAGAGCTAGAGCACATGAGTTAGAATTTTATGTAGAAGATTTAGAAGAATATTCTACCAATCTGCATGAAGAAGTTCATAGGCTGAACAATCTCCTGGATCCAAATCATGAACCTCAAGCTGATGCAATGGACCCTAGTGTCATCATTGCTAATAATGATGAACTTGAAGAAGAAGATCCAGAAGAATTAGTGATGGTCGATGAAAGTGATAATGAAGGCGGAAATGTTTCTGGAATGGATACCGATCACGAGGTTTGATGTGGTCGAAGAGAAGAGTAGAGTTGTAAAATAGTGAGATCTAGTTAAGTTAAGTAGTCTTGTTTAGGTGCGGGCTTGTGTTTAAATAAGTGAACCCAAGTAATGTGTTTGTAGTTAGTTCTTTTAATAGTTCAATAAAGGCTTGTGAGTAAAGTTTGGTTTGCCATGAATAGATGCGTCGTATGCGGGGTTCGCATATTCCTGGTACTTCACAAGATGAGGACGGTATTCCTGATCCACCACCAGTTCCACCAAATCTGGCTGATGCTATCACTGCCCTTGTCAATGTGACTGTTGAAAATGCTCGATTACTTCGAGAGATAGCTCAGAGTAATCAGAATGTGATGCACTTTCTTTGTGTGTTAAATGTGTGGCCCTTGGGCAGGGCACTTTCTTTGTGTGTTATGTTTATGTTAATTATGCCACTCCACTACTATAGTTTGTAATAATAATCATACTTAGTTTGTGAAACGACTGTTTTGTAAATTAAGTTATTGTAAGACTTCCGCTATTTTACTCTGATGTAGATATTTGAATAAATATTGTAATACTACAATGACTCTGTAATGGGATCCTGCTCAGAAATCATGGATGATTTGGGGTTCCCCGAGGACACCCGACAGACTTCTTAAGTTACTGGGAACATATGCATAGTCGTTAGAGGTCATTGGACAGCGACAGGTGCATGTGGGCCCTATAATTTAGGAGGTTCTGCCACAGTGAATCACTTGCTAAAACATGTCAAGAGCATCATACTTAAGTGATATTGCATGTGGTGTGATGGATAGGAAAAGCATTGTAACTTAAATAGTCGTAAAAACGTAAAACAAAAAGTTAATTCATGATTTATAAAGTTAGCAAGTAGAGATGTTAACTAATTTTTATTGAACAAAAATGCCATAAAACATATATGTGACACCTTAATAAAGTTTGAAGTACATATTTTGTAGAAGATAGTGCAACTTTTGTTTTAACAAGACAATAACGCTAGCTAACATTTCTAATAGCTTGAAAATCGAATTTGAAGCAAATTCAACTCAAGACTTAGTCAATTTCTTTAGTCTAAAAATAGATTGACAAAGCTATGTTTGGTAATTTATTCTGTAAAAATTGAGTTTAGGAGTGGTGTTGTTCTTTAGCTCTTATTGATAGCCTAAGGTGCACTCTTTAGAGTAGTGAAGGTGGTTTGGGGATTGGATCAACTGTGTAGTTGTTTCGAACGCCTTAAAAGCCATGCACAGCTCGTTCCCGGGCTATTTTTTTCTCGCTGAACACGATCACCATGCCGAGCGGCCTCGATGTCGTCGCGCTCAGTGCGCACAAGCGTGCACATGGCCACAACACTGGCCGCCTCGGGCTGTCGCCGCGTGGAGCCATGGCTGCCCAACTCGCCATGTCGTGCTGCCCCTGCATGTTGTCGTTGCCGTGTGTTGCTGCTGCCCTCCGGGCCGCTCCACGACAACACCGCCACCGCTGCCGTCGCATCGCTGCACTGCGCTATGCCACTAGCCCACCTAGACGCTACACGCATGAGGCCAAACCGCCATCGACATGCCATTTATAGCACTGTGGCGCACGGGCCACACCGACCGCGAGCACGTGTCGTCGGCTAGTGTCGGCCATGGTCGCTCTGGTCATGTCAACCGTGTCCTACCAAGCAAGCATAGGTCGAGCCTTAACTGCATCCCCACCGTCTCCCGCCCATCCCTTGTCCTCCTCTTTGCTGCCGCCGCCGAGTTGCACCTGCCGCCTGCATGCGAGAAGCCATTCCCCATCAATTCCATGTGCCTGCGCCTATGCTCTCATGTCCTCTCGCTGCCCGCCCCCACCTAGACTTGAACCGTGCAAGGTCAAGCTCCAATTTAGAGCTTCGCCCTACCACCGCGCTGTTAAGACCCATCATCGCCCTCACCATGGCTAGCCCCCTCCTCAACGTCTCAAGCCAAATTAGCTACACCACTAGCCCCACCTAGAACCCCTCCTCATCATGCGCACCAAAGCCACACCTCTACTGTTACATCCTCGCTGCTGGCACGACCGTGTTGCTGTGGTTCGCCATCAAGCTCATCGCATGCACGCGGTCAGGCTCACTCGGGGCATCTCCGGCCGAACCATCACCTCTGCTAGGTCAGTGGTGAGTCCTTGTTGCTCACCCTCTATCCCTACTGCATTATTAATACTGTGGCTCACTAGAACGATGGCGCCATTACCACTGCCATCGTGGGAGGCCCTTCTACTATGTCCCAGTTCATGCAGCCACCACCCATCACTTTGTGTCAAACCCTAGGTGAGCGTCGGCCTCATAGATAGGTCAGCATGGGTCCCGTGTGGCCGATGCAAGCGCCAGTGCCACCACTCGCCGCGCTAGCACGCGTGGGGATGGTCGAGGACCATATCGTTGTAAAGGAGGGAGATTGCGAGGGTGTTCTTGCAAAGTTGCTATCTATAGGAATAGTGCAAATAGCTCCGTTTGAATACTAGGTAGCGCAAGGGCGTCTCTAAAAAAGCCTTAGCGTGTGGGCTGTCTCCCACCGCGGGCCAGCCTGTGTGCATGGGCCGCGCTGGTGAATTCGATTATCCTTTTCTTAAGGAATTAGAAATAGCTTTATGTTTTAATTTCTGAGCAGAACTTTGAAAATTAATATCAATTCGCATAGGTGTCCAAAAATTGTGAAATAAATTTTGTTGGGTTCCTAAAAATGTTGTCTATCTGTTGGTATGACTAGATTATGCAGGTCTGAGTTGATGCTAAGACTTATTAAATCATTTGAGAGTGTTTAATATTATTTAGGTTAATATTTGTATGAATTTTTGTGGCAATTGGTAATAGTTTTGTTCATAAAATTTTTATAGTAGGTTCATTGTATTATTATGTGCTCACTGTAATTTTTGTAGCCCTATAATAGACTAAGAAATAAGGTAGTTAAGTGCTCCTTGTTTTAATATACATTAAATCATTAATAAAAGAAGAACTCTGGGGAGCCTCTGGGAAGGACTCCGCCTCGCCCAACCCTAAGGCCGCGCGCTCCACCTTGCCCGACCCTTGGGTTTGCACTCTACCTCGTCCGACCCTTGGGTTTGCGCTCCGCCTCACCTGGCCTCTAGGAGAGGGCTCTGTCTCGCCTGACCCTTGGGTTTGCACTCCACCTCACCCAGCCTCTGGGCAAGGGCTCCGCCACGCCCAACCCCAAGGCCGCGGGCTCCGTCTTGCTCAATCCTTGGGTTTGTGCTCCACCTCACCCGACCCTTGGGTTTGCGCTCCACCTCACCCGACCTCTAGGGGAGGGCTCCGCCTCACCTGACCCTTGGGTTTGTGCTCCGCCTCGCCTAGCCTCTAGGGGAGGGCTCTGCCTCACTCGACCCTTGGGTTTGTGCTTCGCCTCGCCCAACCCCAAGGCCATGAGCTCTGCCTCACCCAACCCTTAGGTTTGTGCTTCACCTCGCCTGACCCCAAGGCCACGGGCTCTGCCTCATTCGACCCTTGGGTTTTGTGCTCCACCTTGCCTAGCCTCTAGCCGTAGGCTCCACCTCGTCTGACCCTAAGGCCGTGGGCTCCGCCTCGCCCAACGAAGACCCATGCCACCGCCAACCACTCTTGGTCTAAGTGTATGGGCCTAGGTCAAAGCTCGGACACCAGGGAGGAGACCAACACGCCCCGATGTAACCCGTAACCACAACGGGCCATACTCGAGGATTCACATCAGGAACAATGTCTGGCGTACCAGTGCTTTTCTGCCTAACCCTCGTATGAACACTAACAGGCGCATCAATTAACCACAACGTCCGCCAGGATGGAGTGGAGCACCATGACAGGCACACGACGCCTGTGCATGGTGCTAGTGATGGACAGGGCCATGACATGGAGCCATCCCTGTTGACATCTACAGGGTCAGCGGGACCCACATGAAGGATAGGAAGGACCTGGCGATCCTGAAGGACTTCTTCTCCCTCTCTCATTCTCCTCTCTTCCTCCGCTGTAACCCGTGCTTTCCCTTAGCCTATAAAAGGGAAAGCAGGGCGTCCCATGAAGGAGGCAGCATCCGATCGAATCACCCTAATCAGATTCAAGCCAGATAAACGCACAAGAACACAACACAAGCACGTGGCTGAGCAGCAACTGAGCTCTTGGCACCCGTTCACTCTATTCCCTAGAGACTTGGGACCTATCCCTCTCTCATCCGTTTGTAACACCTACTATAAACTTTCGGTGCTAGTAACATGAGCAGCAATGAGAAACTAGACGTAAGGACATTCTGCCCGAACCAGTATAAACCTCGTGTCCTCTAAGCACACCATCCGAGCCAGACGCATCATACTAGAAATTTACTCATTGGTGGTAACTCAAAACACCGACACTTGGCACGCCAGGTAGGGGCCTTTTGTGTGTCTTGAAATCCACACCAGGCTTTGGATGGCTAGTTGCAACGTCAGTTGGGTCCTAGGCGCGCACGTGCGCTTTGGGAGCCTGGACTTCATCATCATGACGGAGGGAGAGTTGGTGCGGCCTCCCATCACCGTCCAACCTCTCCACTTCACCAACCTCGACGCGATTATCGAGGTGCTTGAGGAGCTATAGGTACATGCACCGAAGCCCCGTGCCCCCAGGAGCAACCAGTTCCTTAGCTCTGACTATGAGAGGTTAGAGCACCAGCTCGGTGCCTTCTTGGGACCTGACCATCCTAGGAGGACCTATGCCACCTCACCTTCTTGTTCGTCAATAGCATGGCGCAGCTTGCTGGGGGAGAGCCCCTCTCCCTAGAATACCTCATCCAAAGTGGCTCGATAGCACTCCCGTTCGGTCTCCGCAACACCACAGAGACCGTTGGCCACCTTGTGGCACAACGCACGCCTCTATCCCCCACGAATGGCGAGTTCATGGGGATGATTGAATATGTCATGGAATCTTTCTATGACCTCCTCACGAGAGAAACGGAGTCACCCTCCATCTCTAACTCTAGTAGGGGGAGCCATCACCCATCTCATGAATGTTTCATGGCAGGTACCCCCGAGGGACACGTCGAAAGCATCCATGAGGAAGAGGCTACCCCAACGAATGACCTCGACGACGAGGTCAAGAGGGATGATAGGGCCCCACCATGCCTGTAGGTGGAGCAGCTGAAGGCCTAGTACCAAGAGCTTGAGGAAGCGCAACTCCAGCTCTAGCAAGAATGCACCAAGCTCGACCAAGAGATCAAGCGCCATAGAGATGGTGGGCGTGCACGTGCCATGGTCCATGATGTGAATCGGAGGATCATTGAGGATGATGAAGCGCTCCCACACTTCACCTGGGTGAGCCAAAACATCATCGCTACAGTGCCTTGCTCTAGCGGCTTCTGAGGCCTGCGATGCCCGAGGATCGTTGGGCTGATCCTGAGATTCGCACGCTACTCGAGCGTGCAGCGACATAGAAGGCCAAGAGCTCGCTGTCTCAACAACACAAGCTTGACGCCAGCCAACGCATGCCCTTAGAGCAACTCAGCAATGACGCATCAGTCTACCTGGCATCGCAAGGTGATAGGCCACACACTGTGGTCCTAGTGCATGAGCGTTTCAGCCACCACCGTGACACGCGCGACACCCTCGACGTCCGTAAATGTACTCGTGTCAATGCGAGGGAGGGGGCTAGCCACAGGTACCACCCACGTCGTGGAGGACGCTACGACAGCGGCGAGGACCAAAGCTCGAGCCCTAACTTGCTGGGACCTCAGGCCTTCGGCTAACACATCCTCAATGTTGTCTTCCCACCACGGCACCGACCACCAACCAACATCCTGAAATACTCTAGGGAAACGAACCTCAGACTGTGGCTCGAGGATTATCGGCTTGCTTGATAGGCCGGTGGAGTGGATAATGACGATTTCATTATCCGCAATCTTCCATTGTTCCTAGCCAATTCGGCACAAACATGGTTGGAACACCTTCCACCTAATAGAATCCAAAGTTGGGCAGACCTGAAAGAGATCTTCATGGGAAACTTCCAGGGCACATACAAGCATCCTGGGAACCTATGGGATCTCAAAAACTATCAACAGAAGGCTAAGGAAACCCTTTGTGGGTACATCTGGCGCTTCTCCCTATAGTGCAACGAGCTACCTAACATCGCCGACGCTGAGTGGTCCATAAGCTAGGATGTAAGGGCCCACAAGCTTTCCTATCTGGGACCACCTATGAGTCCCTGGTCCATAAGCTAGGATGTAAGGGCCCACAAACCACCATGGAGCTCCTCGACATTGCCATCATCCATGCCTCAGGCGAGGAGGCAGTCAGAGCTATCTTCAACCACCTCAAAGGCAAGGCGAAGTAGGACGAGGATGCCGATGAAGGCGCCTCCAATCATCCCAGCAAGAAGAAGAATAAGCAGCGGCACAAGGGCTCACTCATGGCTGCCACCGACCATAAGGGGGTCGGAAGCCCATCGAGGGTACCCCAAACCACTTCGAGAAGTTGCTCGAAGGGCCATGCCTGAACCTTGCCTTCCTCGTTAGGCATCTCTACAAGGATTGTAGCCTCATGAAGCAGTTCTTATCTAGAGGCTCCAACTAAGGGGAGCATAGGGGGGACCCCATGCCGACCGCAGACGATGCTGAGGAGAAGGACAATGGCTTTCTATTGATGGATGACTGCCTCATGATCTACGAAGGGTCAGCGGCCTATGACTCCAAGCGCCGCTAGAAGCTTGTGCACCATGAGGTCTATACGGCTGAGCCAGCCGCACCTACCTTCCTCCGATGATTAGAGTCTACCATAACCTTTGATCGGACCGACCACCTGGAATGCATCCTGCAGCCAGGATGATATCCACTCATAGTTGACTTGATCAATGGCACAAAGCGGCTCACCAAGGTACTGATGGATGGAGGTAGCGACCTCAACATCATGTACGCTAAAATGCTCAATGCCATGGGCATCGACCAAGCATGTGTCTAGCCATCTGAGACGCCTTTCCATGGCATTGTGCCTAGAAAGCAGGCCATGCCACTCGGGTAGATTGACTTGCCTGTCACCTTCAGGGATCCATCCAATTATAGGATGGAGACCCTTACCTTTGAGGTGGTCGGGTTCCATGGAACCTACCATGCCATCCTAGGATGCCCAAGCTATGCGAAGTTCATGGCCATCCCCAACTACACCTATCTAAAGCTAACGATGCCGAGACCGTGCAGGGTCATCACCATTGGCACCTCCTTCCAGCGCACCTTTGAGTGCAAGGTCAAGTGCTACAAACACGTCTTGGCAATCGTTGCCTCCAAGGAGCTTGTGGCCATCAGGAAGGAGGTCGCCGAAGAAGCACCTAACCCCAAGTGATCAACCAGGTCTTTTTAGCCTGTAGAGGGCGCCAAGGAGGTCCTCATATACCATAGCAGCTGCAAGGGCAAAGTGGGGCGCATTGGCACCATGCTTTCCTCCAAATAGGAAAGCGCGCTCGTCGACTTCCTCTGTGCCAATAGAGACATCTTTACGTGGAAACCCTCAAACATGCCAGGCATTCCGAGAGAAGTCACTGAGCATGCCTTGAAGATTAGGCCAGGCTCCAAGCCAGTGAAGCAGCGCCTGTGTGGCTTTGACGAGGGGAAGCATAGGGCCATCGGCAAGGAGATTGCGAAGCTTTTGGCTTGCCGGATTCATCAAGGAAGTATACCACCCTGAGTGGTTAGCCAATACCGATCTTGTACGAAAGAAGAGTGAGAAATGGAGAATATGTGTTGACTACATGGGTCTCAACAAAGCATGTCTAAAGGATCCATTTCCTTTGCCATGCATAGACCAAGTAGTCGACTCAACCTCATGGTGCAAAACCCTTTGCTTCCTTGATGCATACTCTAGGTACCATCAGATCATGATGAAAGAGTCCGACCAACTCGTGACATTTTTCATCACCCCATTCGGATCATTCTGCTATGTCACGATGTTGTTCGGTCTGAAGAACGCTAGGGCTACGTACTAGCGTTGTATGCTCAAGTGTTTCAGGGACCTCATTAGGTGAACCGTTGAGGCCTACATGGATGACATCATGGTCAAGTCCAAATAGGCTGAACATGTTGTAGCCGACCTTGAGCAGACCTTCACAAAACTCTAAGCAAACATCACTAAGCTCAACCTCAAGAAGTGTGTTTTAGGGGCCCCAAGGGGTATGCTACCGGGTTTTATCGTCCCTGGGTGTGGCATCAAAGCCAACCCAGAGAAGATCTCGGTTGTCATGAGGATGGGCCCGATTCAGAACATAAAGGGGGTACATCGAGTTATAGAGTGCCTCGCCGTGCTCAGCCACTTTGTCTCGCGCCTCGACAAATGAGGTCTCCCCCTCTATTGGCTTCTAAAAAAGGCCAACCATTTCGAATGGATGCCCGAGGCCCAGGAGGCACTTGACGTAGTCAAGCAACTTCTGACGAAGGCCCCGATCCTGGTCCCTCCGACCGATGGAGAACCGCTTCTACTTTACATTGTGGCCACCATGTAGGTAGTTAGCGCCGCCCTGGTGGTAGAGCGAGAAGAAGAGGGACACGCCCTTAAAGTGCAGCATCCCATGTACTTCATTAGCGAGGTCTTGTATGATTCCAAGACTCGCTACCTCCAAATCTAGAAGCTCCTATACACCATCCTTATCACCAAGAGGAAGCTGCACCACTACTTTGAGTCAAATCCGATGATGGTTGTGACATCCTTACCCATCGATGAGGTCGTCCAAAACCAGGATGCCATAGGAAGAATCACAAAGTGGGCACTCAAGCTAATGGGTCAAGGCATTTCGTATACCTCTTGGATGGCCATCAACTCCCAAGTGCTGGATGATTTCATTACAGAGTGGACTAAGGTCCAAATGCCACCAGTGGTCGTCAACTAAGAGTACTAGATGTTGTACTTCGATGGATTGCTGATGAAGAGAGGCGCCGATGTGGGACTGGTCTTTGTTTTGCCCCTCGGGGTACGCATGAGGTACATGGTTTGCATCCATTCCTCCTCCTCCAACAATGTGGCCGAATATGAGGCACTCATCAACAGCCTACGCATCACCATCGAGTTAGGTATCCAACACCTGTATGTCTAGGGCAACTCCCAGCTGGTCATCGAGCAAGTCATGAAGGAGTCGAGCTACCACAATGCCAAGATGGCTGCGTATTGCTGAGAATTCCACTAGCTGGAGGTCAAGTTCGATGGTCTCGAGCTCAATCACATCCCAAGGTGTCTCAACGAGGTAGCCGACGCACTAGCAAAAGTGGCATCTGGCTGAGAGCCAATGCCAATGGGCATCTTTGTCAGCGATCAGTGCATGCCCTCGGTTTGCTACGAGTAGCCGAAACAAGCCAGTGATGGACCTCCTGCCCTAGGCTCAGGGGCTAACCAGCCATCGTCTCCATCTGACCCCAAGGTCATGGAGCTAGACGAGGATCCAGAGATAGAGCTCGACCCTTTGGCCGACTAGAGGACACCCTACCTCGATTACCTCCTTCATGAGGCGCTACCAATGGGCAAGACAGATGCTCGATGGCTCACATGTTGTACCAAGTCCTTTCCGTTGTTGATGGCGAGCTCTACAGGTAGAGCCACACTGGGATCCTACAGCGCTGGATCCCCATCAAGCAAGGGAAGTAGCTGTTGAGCAATATCCACGGTGGGGTCTGCGGTCACCATGTCATGCCTAGAACCCTGGTTAGAAAAGCATTCTGACAAGGCTTCTACTGGCCAACCATAGTAGCCGACGCCAAATAGATTATGGGCACCTACGAAGGATGTCAGTACTATGCTCGACAGACCCACCTATCGGCCCAAGCGCTCTAGATGATCCCCATCATGTGGCCATTCATGGTCTAGGGGCTCGACCTGGTTGGACCTCTCAAAAGGGCGCCCAAGGGCAATACGCACTTGCTTGTCACCGTAGATAAGTTTACAAAGTGGGTAGAGGCTTGACTAATCTCCGCGATCAAGTCCGAGCAAGCTATGATGTTCTTCCTTAACATCGTCCATCACTTTGGAGTCCTGAACTCCATTATCACGGACAACGGCACGCAGTTCACCAGAAAGAAGTTCCTTCAATTCTACGATGAATATCACATCCACATCAATTGGGCCACCATGGCGCACCCCCACACGAACGGGTAGGTTGAGCACGCGAATGGCATGGTCCGACAAGGCATCAAGCCTAGGATCTTCAATCGGCTAAACAAGTTTGGTGGACAATGGGTCGTGGAACTTCCTGTGGTGCTCTAGAGCCTGAGAATGACCCCCAGCCAGGCCACCGGATACACACCATTCTTCATGGTCTACGGTTCCGAGGCTATCCTTCTGACCGACCTTGACTATGGAGCGCCAAGGGTTAGGGCATACGATGAATAAGGAGCCAACACATCCCTCGAGGATGCCATGAACCAGCTAGATGAAGCGCGTGACATCGCCCTCCTCCGCTTAACCAAGTACAAGCAAGAATTATGCCGGTACCATAGCCATCGAGTGTGGGGTCGAGCCTTCAACATCGAAGACCTGGTGCTCCATCTTGTCTAGAGAAACAAGAACCGCCACAAGCTCTCCACCATGGGAGGGACCATAAATCATCGTGAAAGTGCTCCAACCAGGCACCTACAAGCTTAAGACCATCGATGGTGAGGTCTTCGTCCATGTCTGGAACATCGAGCAGCTATGCCGTTTTCACCCTTAATATACACACGCTAGTGACACCCGACCCTAGCAACAACAAGGGGTCGGGTCTCACTCAGGGGCTAATAAGAGCATATCTAACCGGTAGACATTCTCTATGCCTGACCCTTTCTCACGTTAAGACCCAAAAGTGAGTTTTGCGGAAATGAACACTGAGTAAAACTGGTCGAACTATGAGAAACCTACGCCCCAGTGGCTATGGTGCCTTTGCTCACTAGGGTGATCAGAGTTTTTTCCACACCCTGGGCTTTTTGGTTGTTGGCGTAAAAACGTGTCAATGCGCCGGGCACACAACAAGCTAGAAGGATCTGCTTGATGGAGCAAGGTCGGGGATCCACTTGGCTTCAATGTAGGGTTAGCTGATCCTATGTATTCCTCCCGATGCATGCCAGTCAATTTGACCTGCAATTAACAAGGAGAGAAAGTTTATCAGTAATTTAAGTTGGAACATGCCAATTTTACCTAGACAGCTCCAAGTGTTCCGCTTCGGGAGCAGCCAGTGTTAGCCCACTGGATCTTCAGCACGGAGATGTCCGACCACTCACTAATGTTGCCGAGCATGCACTAGTGATGCCGACCATGAACTATCATTGTCCTCCCTGTAGTCATAGTGTGTGATCGGACAATGTTAGTCGTGGTCGGCAGTGCTGGTGAGTGGTCGGCAACACCGATGATCCAGTGGGCCAACAACCAGACGGGAAAAATCTATCGAATAGCCAACACGAGAAGAAAATTGGTTGTAAAGGACTATAACACTCGCAGGTTGTGATTATTTTTATGATGATGAATATGGTGCACACAGATGTAAGAAAAATCATCAGCTAGGTGGATATTACCAGTGTAAAGCATTGAGCCGATGAATCTAACGAGAAAGGACATAGCATACGAATGAATCGACTGTCTAGTACAAATGGACCTACAAATGCTCTGAATCTAATCTGTTACCATCAACAGTGAGGTTCGACCGGATCAATGGTAGCTATGATGTTAATAACAAACTAAAACCAAAGAATTCGTAAAGCCATCTATACATTGATAGGCTTTCCGAAAGACACACTATGTGTGTGAAAGGTCGAGGGAATCGGCTAAAATAGCCGATTAAGGTGAAAAAGGACTACATCATGTGAATAATCGACTATTTAACTTAGACAAACCTATGAACTCATCAGACCTAACCCAATATCTCTAACAGTGGGGTTCGACCGGATTGATGGTAGCCATGATAAAGACAACAAATCAAACCTTTAAAGTGCATAGATCTATTCACGTTTAACAGAATCATAGAGACACACTATAGGCGTTAAAGCATAGGCGATCGGTTATTTAGCCGATGCAGGCATAGCAAACAGTTAAGGTCACGCCTGATCAAGAACAAATCTACCAACTAGCATCCTCTGATCTAAAGTACCATTAGTGGGGATCGACTGGATCGTTGTAGCCATAATAGCGAATCATAGACCAGATTTAACTAGCCAGCAAACCTCTTCAAGAGCATACGTGCCTTAACCACATACTATGCACGATCCAGATTGAAGTAGAATAGCCAATAAAACATAACCCCTCGCTCATTGTAAGTGACATTATGTTGTAACAAAGCAAACAACAGACTAAAAGGATGTGAGGCTGATCTAGATCGATCTCGATCAGGCAGATTGATGTTGCTGAAAACTAAATAACAATAAGAACATCAACAAGACCAGTAACTTAATGAATCTACCCAAAGGATGCCACTCTTAGGTAGAGCCGATAACTTGACCTTAATCTAATTCGAGCAGTGGAGGTCAACCTTAACCGATGTAGCCATATTTGAACTAGATAAGAGTCGATAACTAGCTTATACTAAAGTTCGCAGTGGAGGTCAAACCTAACCGATGCAGCCATACAAACAGAAGCATAAGCCATGATGGTACTTACAGACAAGCTGGAGGTCTACCAAACCGATGCAGCCCTGCTTGTTGAAGAACTCACCGAGATCTACACTACTCCTACTCCTAAGGGTTGGCGTAAAGCCAAAAAAAGTAACTCGTATTGATTGGATTGATGTCCTTTTTACAATAACCGGGGTCCAATATTTATACCCGGAGCCCAAGCATGAATCCTACTCAAGTATGACTTATTACAGTCTTTGGTATAAAAGAAAATATTCCTAACTTAAGATAATTTGGACCCTAATCTTTCCCTTTTCGTAGAGTCCAACATATATTTTCCGACGCCAACCATAGCTCATTGTTGTTATCTACCGACGTCATTCAAAGAGAGCCGATTCTAGTGCCGCATCTGAACCAGCTGATATCGACCCTTATGCAATCGATTCCTTGATGACATAATCTTGGAAGCTTCGAGTTCCAACGTACTTCTTCCTAAATTCTGGTGTAAACACATGCCCCCCAATTTTGGGATAAAAGTAATTTTATTCCAAAATTACCACATCTATACCCCCGATAGATCCATGGTCACGGGTAGAGAATCTTGATCTAGGGCCTACTATCTGTCACTGTCCTTGCCTGCTTATGAGCCCATGCTTCAAAGCTTCACAAGAACACCATTGTTTCACGGGCGCTGGTATCCATCTTTCCAGATCGACTATAAATGTCTATCCGACTCTAGCGAGAGCAACTCAACAACTCAGTTATGTTTCTCTTCTGCTTGCTTCCTCGAGTGCCTTTGGCTCCGCCAGACCCTCCATGGTCTAATTCCTTGCTATGAGGGTCTTGAGTGGTTAGAAGAATTCTTGTGCATAGGGTAATTGTGTCGCTCATTTTAGCGCCTTGTCGAGCAAGAGGATGAACCACTGTGGTTAGAAGAACTCTTGTGACATCACCTGAGTTTTCTCACCATGATCGCAGAGCTATTCTAGTGTTTGCAAGGGCTAAAATGTGTGGAGACCTTTCCCTTGTTCACCTTGTCAAATGCTCGTCAGGGAAACCACAGACTTCTTTCCCATGGTTTCCCAGCCACCGAGAAATGGGCGTCTTTTAGCAGGTGGCTTTCTTTCCCATTATTTCCTAGCTACCGAGGAATCGGTTGGATATATGGGTATCTTTAAAGCAGGTGATCTTTTCTCTTCCCTAATGCACTTCTACCAGTGGGCCGATATGGCTCGGTCCATGATGACCTTCAGCCTTGTGGGGATCTGGACTCCCTTCAATCCAAAGAAGTCTTAGCGGGTTGATCATCGGTTAATGTAAACCTTTCATATCAATCCCACGATATTTTGTAATTATGGGAAGCAACAAGTCTGAATCTGTTATCTCTTTGTGATCCATCCCCTAAATTTCTGGAGTGTCGATCCATTTCCATATCTAACTTTGATTCTATAACTCCAGCGAAGCCTATCTTCTCACCTCCCAGGCAATTTATATGGACCATGGCTGTGGATCGAAAAACAACCTACTTTGTCCCAAACCTTCTATGTCTTTTGTGTGATTTTGCTTGCCCATAGGTTCGAAGGCATGGAGAACAGCAAGAGGTCTACTGAGGAGGCCTTTAACGGGTCTGTGTCACCACGCCAGTGTCTTTGTCATCAGAAGGGTGCAACCTAGGATGCCCCCATCATCTTAGAACATAGGGCCAACTTCGCTCAACTTCTGGGGTCATCTTCATCAATGATTCGTCACCCACTCCACTGCTACCCAAGGAAGCAAATCAACAATGATGATCTGATCATGTCCATCGATCAGGCTGGCCAGAAGCTCGCTGACTGCCTCTCCATCGTGCAATCAGCTCTGACCAACTTGGTTCAATGCCGATCACCCTCCGAGGCTGACAGGTGGAGGAGAGGTTGGCCAAGGCCGAGGCTAGAATCATGGGTGAGACTCCTACCACAATTTTCTGTTTCTTCTTAGTTTTGTCTTCAAGATCTTGATCATTCCTTCCTAGAATCTTTTTACATCTATTGGCCTAGCTGGAAAGCCTTCGATCAACTATGGAGCACTCGGTAGGATTCATCAATGCTAGGGGTGCCGTGCCGGTGGTTCGCTTGTATGACATCTCGAACCATGTCAGAGAGGTTGCTCTTCAAGGTGTTCGATATGGTGCTGTCATGGCATTGGCTGCTGCGCAAGCTCGTTCTGGACATGAGTTTTGACCTTTTCCCCATGGTTTTCCAGCCACCGAACACCGTGGGGATCATGAGCATCTGGTCGAGGATTTCTTCAACACCGCCAACTCCATAGCCCTTGCTTCCCAGGCCGATGACAGTGAATAAAGTATTTCCCAACCTTTAGCTTGTAATAGGAGAAGCTAGCAAACAATTTCTTCATTTTAGGCGGTTTCTTGTTCTCATATTCCATGCACCAATCTGTGTTTGTTCTTGCTCTATAGGCGATACATATCATACCAGCTTTTACCTCTTTGGATTTATTTTTTGAACTAGAGGTGATACCCTTCTGGTATCGGCTATTAGAGACAACGACCGAACAAATCAGCTATCAAGTATTAATCCAAACACTAGGATAATATTTCTTTAGATATTTTCCATTGATTGCTCTATCAAACTCTTCTTCTTCTCCTAGTGTTTCCAAAATATAAGCATTGCCAGGCACACAACGTTTAATCCGATAAGGTCCCTCCTAATTAGGTGACTATTTGCCGAACTTGTTGTCCTTTGATCCGATCGGCAGTTTTACTTTTTAGACTAAGTCTCCTTCAGAAAATTGTTTGCCTTGACCTTTTTATTGTAATATTTTGTAATCCTCAGTTTATTAGCTTTGATATTCTCAAGAGCACGTAGCCGATGGCAACTCAAGTCCCCTAAGCCGTCTATCATAAGATTCTTATAAACTTCGGCTGACAAATCATTTTGCAATGTGATACGCCTTGATCTAGTTTGAATCTCACAAGGAAGGACTGCATTATGACCATACATAAGTTCATAAGGTGACATTTTAATTGATCCATGATAGGCCATACTTTATGCCCATAGTGCCTCATTAAGCGTTGAATGCCACTTTCTTGGCTACTCTTCAATCTTTTTCTTGATCAGCTTAATCATAATCTGATTGGACACCTCTACCTAGCCATTAGCCTAAGTATAGTAAGGAGAAGAATTAATTAACTTAATTCCCATACTGGTAGCAAAATCTCCAAACTCTTCCGATGTGAACATTGTCCCTTGATCAGTAGTGATAGTTTGAGGAATCCCAAAATGATACACAATATGCTCCTTGACAAAATCGACCATGTTCTTTTATGTTACCATCTTTAAAGGAATTTCCTCAACCCACTTAGTGAAGTAATCCATCACTACCAATATGAACTTATGTCCTTTACTTGAAGGCAGAAAAATCTGGCCAATTAGATCAATTCTCCAACCTCGAAATGGCCATGGTTTGATTATTAGATTCATTGCCAATGCGGGTGATTTCTAAACATTACTAAAATGTTGACAATCTTGACACCCTTTATAATATTCAAAATAGTCTTCTAGTATTATTGACCAGAAATATTCAGCCATGTGAATAATCCATTTCATCTTATAAGCCGATTGATGAGCTCCACATATCCCTTCATGTACTTCACCCATCAACACCTTAGCTTCTTCTTGATTTAAGCATTTGAGCAGCACCCCATTGACTGTTTTGTAATATAGCTGATCATCTAGCAAAACATACTTAGTTGATTTATACCTTAGCTTCCTGGTAACCGTCTATGATGGATTCTTAAGGTAATCGGCTATTTCAACTCTACAATCATTATTCAAGGTTTCACTAATTAAGACCTCTTGAAACACTCGATAACCTAACGCACTTTGAGCTAGGCAATTAGCCTCTTGATTCTATGTTCTTGGAATATGTTGAAGTGAAACATGAGAAACTCCTTAAGTAATCTTTGGCACTCATCATGGTACCTCCTCAGAGCATCTTCTTTACATTCATATAGGCCGATCAATTGATTAATAACTAACTATGAATCTCCAAATATTTCAATCGCCTCGGCCTTTACTTCATGAAGAAGTTGAAGCCCCTTAAGAATAGCTTCATATTCTGCTTGGTCGTTGGTAATCATTAGTTTAGTTGGAAAAGCAAACTCAAAACTTGCCCCTCGAGGTGAAATAATAACAATTCCAATGCCATCACCTTGCTTGCATGATGACCCATCAAAAAACAACGCCCAAGGTACCGGTTCTACATAGCCAATACTTGGCTTATGATGCTGGGTGACAAATTTGGCTATTACTTGCCCTTTCACTGCTTTAGCCAATTCATACCTCAAGTCAAATTCCGACAACACAAGAATCCACTTCCCCATTCTACCATTTAAATTGGCATTGATAGCATATGCTTGATCACATCAGCCTTGAAAACAACTATACACTCGACCGATAACAAGTAATGTCGCAACTTAGTGCAAGACAAATATAAGCACAAGCATAACTTTTTGATGGGAGAATATCTTGTTTCTGGATCCAAAAGCCTTCTACTTAGATAGAAAACAACTCGTTCTTTCCCTTCAAACTCTTGCATCAAGGCCGATCCAATCGTTTCGTCATCGGTCAATATGTACAACTTAAATGGCTTACCTTGCTGAGGAGGGACCAGTATAGGTGGACATTTCATGTATTCTTTTATCTCCTCAAACGCCTTTTGTTGCACGTCACACCACTTAAATTCTTGATCTTTTTTTAACTTCAACAAGGGAGAAAACGACATAACTCTTTCCAACAAATATGAAATAAACCTCCTGATAAAATTAATCTTACCGAGCAAAGATTGTAACTCTATTTTAGTAGTTGGGGACACTGCCTAATCAATTGCTTTCATACTTTTTTGACCAATTTTGATTCCTCTCTCGTGGACCATGAAACCCAAAAATTGTCCAGCTTGTCCACTGAATACAAATTTGCGGCAGGCGTATCTGCCTAACTAATTTCTTGGGGGATGATCTCATCCTCTATCTCCATAGGAAAGCCCTATGCCAGTGGGTCACCCAAGTTGATCAAACGGCTCAGGCCGCTGCCGAGACATGGGTAAGGAGCAGTAGGATGCCCCATGTGGGTTATGCCGACTCCATCACGAATGATGGACCTGGATTTCACTCAAACATATCCAGTAAGAGCTCCCTGAACCTATCACTCGTGCCATCGAGGTAAGTCCTATGCCAGCGGCTCACTCTTAATTTACGCACGTTTTCTCTTATTAATTTCGCTATCGAGCCCCTGACCCCAGCAATGGCGAGGGGTCGAGCCTCACTCGGGGGGCCAACAAGAGTGTCTATTTGGTAGACATTCTCTATGCCTGACCCCTCCTCACGTTAAAAACTAGAGACAAGGTGTGCGAAAATAAACTCTGAGTAAAACTGTTCAGACCATAAGAAACCTACACCCCAACGACTATGGTGTTTTCGCTCACCAGTGTGATCAGAGTTTTTGTGCCCACACTCCAAGCTTTAGCCTCCACCTTCCCAAGAAGGGTTTGGAGGGGGCCATTTGTAGAATCTCCATCGAGGAGAGGCCGATAGGTTGCCCAAAGTCGATCGAACGACTCAGGCCGCTGCCGAGAGATGGGTAGGGAGTAGTAGAATGCACCACGTGGGTTAGGCCGACTCCATCATGAATGATGGACCTAGATTTCACTCGAACGTATCCGGTAAGAGCTCCCTAAACCCGTCACTTGAGCCATTGAGGTAACTTTATCAACCCCCACTTCTACTTTTCCAGTGCATGATCATTCATTCATCCATTCCCATGCGTGCATTCATACATTCATCCATACATTCATCTCATACATCCAAGTATTGTATATGCAATTATTGCATCACAACGCTTCAGATCGCGTCACAAAGCGGTAGTCGTCTCATTCGATGTGAGCGACGATCGACTGAGGTTCAAAGGCCAGCCCATGAAAGGCTCGAGGCGGCCTCGTGTCAAACAGAGCTAGGGGAGAAAAATGTAGATGAGCCCTAGTGTCCCTTGCCTGACCTCGCTTAGAAGCAGACAGGGACATATTGACCTTCTCGATCTATCCTAATCTCGAGCCAAGCCCACAGAATCTCCATCCGAGGATAGGCCAGCAGACCACCTGAGTCGGTCTCCAAAATGACTCAAGCATCTGTTAGGAGGTAGGTTAAGGAGCACTGGAATGCCACATGAGGGCTATGCTAACCCCATTAGCGAACGACGGACCTAGATTCCACTTGAACATGCTCATTAGTGAGCTCGCTAAGCGCGACACTCGAGCCATCGAGGCAAGTTTCATTAGCTCAACCCCTCCAGTTGTGGAAACCATGGACGGTGTGACGCATAAAATTCAGCCAACCCCTGCCAAGCCCAACTGGGCTTGGGGGCTCAAGCCACCCAACCCTAACTTAGGAATCCAACTGACCGGGGTTCGAAGGTCGGCCCATGAAGGGCTCGAGGCCACCTCACGTCGAATAGAGCTAGGGGAGAAAATGTAGATGAGCCCCAATAGCCTTTGTCTGACCCGCTCAGAAGTAGACAGGATCATCTTGACCTTTTCGTTTAATCCTAACCTCGAGCCAAGCCCACTAAATCTCCATCGAGGGGAGGCCAGTGCGCCACCTAAGTCGGTCTCCAGAATGACTCGGGCATCTATTGGGAGGTGGGTTAAGGAGCAGTGGAATGCCACATGAGGGCTACGCTAACCCCATCATGAACAATAGACCCAGATTCCACTCGGACATGCCCATTAGCGAGCTCACCGAGCACGTCACTCGAGCCATCGAGACAAGTGACGTTAGCTCAACCCCTCCGATTGTGAAAACTACGAATGGGGCGACGATCACAAAGACGAGCCAACCCTCAATCGGGCCCCCGCTATGCGCTAGGACTTGAGGAAAGTTCGACTCACAAGGAGACTGAATGCATGGTCATAGAACGATGTCTCAAATCCTAAGGAGGGGGTATGTGCAAAAACTAAGAATAACATTTCTAAAACAAGAGACGTTTTTTCCTGCTAGTTTCGCTATCCTCTCCTCGATCTTTAGTGACACCCGACCCAGCAACGGCAAGGGGTCGGGTCTCACTCGGGGGCTAATAAGGGTATATATAACCTTTCTAAGACAATCACCATGCCCGACCCCTTCCTCATGTTAAAAAAACTAGTGGCAATGTTTGCAAAAATGAACGACTGAGTAAGGTTGGTCGGACTGCAAGAAACCTACACACTAGTGGCTACGGCACTCTTGCTCACCAACGTGATCAGAGTTTGTTCACCCGTGCCCCGAGCTCTACGGTCTTAACAAATGGAAGGGTCAGAACGCATTAACCCCTTTTCACACATAAAACGGGAGAAAAAACAAACTTGTTCACACCGAAATAAAAGAACAGACTTGTTCGAACAAAACACAGGGGTCCAACCAGTCTAACTAACTAGGCCCTCTGGGGGAGAACTATGTCTTCTATCCTATCCGCCAAGTCCTGAGAAAGGGAGCCACCGCCGCTTCCACCTCCTCCAGCTCATGGAATTCATAGCTAGGCACATAGCCGTGGCTCATCGTCTCTAGATCGATGTTGTCCCCATAATGAGAATGAGCAATCATGAAGGACTGATTGACCCTGGTGCGAAGGGCACTCCTTTTGAGCTGGCGCACTTGAGCCATGATCTCGACGACACAAGCCACGAGCGAGCTGGTCCCCTTTGATCGTACCACCTAAAGGTCATCATAGACCACTCCAAGGGCGACGCTCAGGATACTGAGCTCATCATTCTCTACCTATAGATTCCTCCTCACCTCGTCGAGGTCCATGGCCAGCCTAGTAGAAATGCTCTTAGCCTCTAGCTTCTAGGTCGTCGCGCTTTTGAGCTCGGTCTAGAGGGAGTTGACCTTCTGCTACGCATCATCACGCTCTTGGCAGGCTGGTCATGCTCTTGGAAAGCTTGGTCGCACTCCTTGCGAGCCATGCCATGTTCCGAGTGGAGCCTCTCTGCGGTTTGGAGTAGCTCGTCTCGCTCCTTCCTAACTATCGCAGCATCCAGGATTGCCCTCATCTCTAGGGCCACGAGCTTCTCCTTGGCCCTAGCTTTAGATCCCTTTCCTTCTCAATCCCACCCAGAAGGTCAAGGATCCACTGATGGGTCTTGGCGTCCCTCTAGAGCAGCTCATCCCGCTCCTTCCTGTCCCTAGCGGCTTCTTCATCATCCTTCTGCGACCTTGCCAATAGGGCCTCAAACACCTTCTAGGTCTCGTTAGCATCCTAATAGGCCTCAGCCACTCATGACTGAAGATTGGCCTCCTCCTTGGCGAGGGTAGTTAGCTCGGCCACCCTCTACTAGGCGGCAACAAGCTGAGCGGTCACCTCCTTGTGTAGTCATGCCTCCTCGACGAGGTGGTCCTAGGTCTCCTTCTATTGATGAAGGAACTGAGACTTCCCCCGGCTACGAGCTATGAGGAACTGCAGGAAGACGATGATCAGGATACAAAAAATAGAAAAGGAAGATAAAGGCAAAGAAGCAGGTTGAAGCAATACACGTTCGAAGGGAACGATGACATCGGGCAACGAGCCCGTGGCATGGTTTAGGGCCTCAAGCATGGACACGATCCCTACATCGAGGCTCTCCCGCTCCATGCTCTCGGTGGCATCATCAATGGTGAAGAGCGTCGATGCTGGGTCCTATGGATTTGTCCACCGGAGCAGGGGCTTGCCCCGTGTGGGCAAGCCACTCTCCACCAATGTTAGGGTCAGGGACAACTCCCCGCCGACTCCAAGCGCCACCAACCCCTCTCGCAGTGATGTCCCCAACGGGACGCCCCCTCCGGTGATGGAAGGGATTAGCGGCATGGACGCCGACCTCTCTCCCAGCACCATGACTCCCGAGGACCCTCAGCTGTGTCTCCTTCTAGCCAACCCATGCCAGGCACTGTTGCTTGGGCCACCGATGGCACAGGTCGCGCTGATGTCTCAGGCACCATTGTGGTTATGCCCGGCTGTGACCCATCTATCATGACCGCCGCCACCTCCACTGGCGTTGGCAGGGTCACAACCAGCTACTTCATGCCCACCATGGTCGGCGTCACGAGTGCGGTCGGCAGCCCCATCCACCCCACCATCAGTAGTGATATCGTGGCGGTCACCGGCTACTCCACGACCTCTGAAGGTGCCCCTTAAGCGAATGTGGTCACACTGGCACCGCTCCCGCCCAAAATGGGCATGACACCAACCAATGGCTACTGCCTCTTTTGGGGTTGACGCTCTTCTTCGGCGCCGGCGCCAAGAATTTTGCAACTTGCCAACGCTGCAAGGGACAAAAAGCATAACTCACGATGAAATCTGACCAAAACAGAAAAAAATAGAGGAACCGATAGCTCACCTCAGCGCCATTGGCCGGCATATGCGTTTGGGGGTGAACCCCCGACCCTCGCTTCGCCTCGTTAGAACGAGGCCATTTTGAGCCCGCCCCCTGCTCCTAGGCGGAGGGGCCCGCTCCCCTTGGCTCTTGAGGCATGATGACGGGGTCGCCTGCCTTCGTTGGCACCTCAAACGTGATGGCAAAGCCACCCGCCTCTGTTGGCTCCTAGGGTAGGTCGATGGTATGGCCCACCTCCGCCAACTCCATAGACGTAGCCTCCCCACTATGGAAAGGGAAGGGTCCTGATGCTTGCAGGGATGAACCAATGCCTGTTAGCGCATCCTCATTCTCTAGGTTGTCCCACTTGATGTCGTCAGCTACCTCATTGTCATCACCATCGTTGTCATCATCATCACTGTCAGTGTCCTCCCCCCGTTCCTATGCCTATAGCTTCCGCTGCTTCTTCCTCTTCTTGTCCTCCTTCACCTTCCTCAGTCGCTCGCCCTCGACGTGATTCGCCATCCTCGTGGCCAAATCCCTTGGTAGTGGTGCTAGGTGATCCATGAGAATGAGGTCTCTCGGCTGGTCCCAGTCCTCTCATAGTTAGTCTCAAGGGGTTGAGAAATTGATTGAAGAAAAGGCAGGAGAAAGGGGGACTTATGAAGATGATGTAGCCTAACTCAGGCTGCATCAGAGGATGCCCCGTTACCGGGTAGATGAAGTCAAGGGCGGCACCCACATCGTCCCATAGAGGCTCCATCGCCACCTTGATGCATTGCACAATCTCAAAGTTGGGGAGCACCCCTCGGCGAGCACCATTCCACCGAACGATGCCTTGGGCGCCATCGCATATAGCAGGAGCATGCGTGTCATCAATGGTGCCACCCTCCTTGCATGGTAAGCCCCGATGATGCCCAACCCCTTTAGGCCGTTCTCCTTTAGGATGTGGATGGTGGTGATGTGGTCTCGGATCTTCTTCTTGTCCTTCTCCTGGATGCCCCACTTCCTCCATGGCTCCAAGGCCTCTTCAATCAGGCACCTAATGAACTCTGACAGAGAGGTGGTGGCATCATTCTTGAGGTAGAACCACTACGAGTGCCATCCCTTGTTGGATATTGATAGTCGCATCTATGGATACTCGCCAACCTGGTTGTTCTGGAGTTGGATGCCGACGCACCCCATCGGCATGTGTAGCTCCTACCGCTCTTTTCCCTCTTCTTCTAGAGGGTGATGGTGAAGAAATGCCTCCACAAGTCAAAGTGGGGGTCAATCCCTAGGAATCCCTCGCACAGGATGACGAACGCCTCCATGTGCTAGATCCCGTTGGGGTTGAGATGCTGTAGCTTGATCTTGTAGAAGGGCAGCAGCCTCCGAAGAAATTTGTGGGCGGGGGTCATGAACCCATGCTCGTGGAAGTGGGCGAACGACACCACATGTCCATCGGGCGGTGATGATAAATCCTCCTCATCGGGCAGCAGACACTCCTTGGCCGAGGTCCGTGTGTGGAGAAGACCACGATGGGCAAGGCCCTCCATGTGCTGGAAGGTGATGTTAGAATGTGTCGATGAAATATAGTTGGAAGTCTACCTAGGGGTATGCCCAAGATAGTAGATTGTCAGTAGACAGATGCGCAAGCCACAAAACAAGATGGTGATGCAAGACAAACATGAGGTTTTATCCAGGTTTGGCCACCAAGAAGGCATAATACCTACATCATGCGTCTGATTGTATTGCTGTATGTCAATGAGAGATGTTTTTTAGAGGGGTCCCCTGCCTGCCTTATATAGTCCGGGGGGCAGGGTTACAGATCTAGAAACTAATCCTAGCCAATTACAATTGCCATAGGTGGCCGGATAAGGACTCCTATTCTAACCAACCAGGATCTCCAAATCTACCTTGACTCCTTGCGTGGGACTCTGAAAAGGTTGGTCGGGCCACGCGTCATCTTCCAGTGGACCGGACCTCCTGATCCGGGTCGGCCCAAGCCTAACCGTAAGGGTATAGGGGTTAATACCCCCACAGAATGGCACCATGGTTCCATTGTAGGTGGGGATGGATGGATGCGGGCTCAATGGTGGTGGAGATGCAGAGGCAAAAAACCTAAGCAATGGCGGTGGTGGCGACGTGGCTGTGGAGGCAAGGATGCAACATATGGAACCTGGGGGCTCAACGGCGGTGAAGATGCGGAGGCAAGGATGCGATGAGTGTGAGGAAACCAACCGCATGCCTAGATCTCTACGCCTACCATGACCTACCACCACGACTCACCATGAGGTGTTCACACGCAACCTGTGTCCATTCGCTCAAAAAACTTGCCAGATGTTTTGCCTTCTCGAACGGGTCATGACCCATCATAGGTAAAAGGGAGATGGAGCTAAAGATGCTCCTACGATCCATCTAGGCCTAGGAGCTTGAAGGTTGGCCCACCGATGGGTTCAACAACCGCTCCGGCCACCTTTAGAGTAAGGGAAGAAAAGGATGGCCCCACTAGCGACCAGTACCTGAGCACACGAGCGCCACGGGCATCCTAGCCCATGTTCGAGTCTCGGTTGAATTTGATCCATGGTTTGCCTCAAAGAAAGGCAGAGGGCCCTCGGGACCGGTTGAACAGACCTGAGAACTAAATAGATTGACCGCTGAGAATCTAGAGCCGATCACCAGCTGACCCAAGCTGGATCCTAGTGAACAGGATGTCAGGGCCCCACTCAGACTAGCCCATTAATGGCTCATCGAGCACCATGATTCGTCCATAGAGGAAAATCATGACATGGATCGGCCCCTCCATTTTTATCAGAAAAAACACTCAAGGGAAGACAATCACGAAGATGAGCCAATCCTCGACTAGACCCCTGCTACGGGCGAGGGCTTGAGGAAAGTTGGACTCGCACAAAGGCCGAATGCTCGATCACAGAACGACAGACCCCCATAGCGATCAAAATTAGGAAAGGCCTTTTCCGACCTATCAGATCTCACGGCTATACCCCCGATGGGTCTGATCTCAACAAAACGGAATCACCGTCCTCAGGTCACGCCATGGGTGACAAAAGAAGGCCAAGGCCCACAGAGTCCTCCCATTTAGAAAAGCCTCTGAAGGAGTATCCTACTCCTCTGTAGGCTCGGGGGCTATTGCCAGGGACCAATACTAGGGTATCTGAAGAGGAGAGGCTAATGGTCATCAACATTAATTCATCTGAGCGGTCAAGAGTGCGACAATGGCTCCAACCGACTCCCAGGTGCCCAGGCTCCACCTCGACCAACCTCTGGGGAGCCTCTAGAGAAGGACTCCACCTCGCTCGACCCTGAGACCATGGTCTCCGCCTCGGCCGACCCTTGGGTTTGCGTTCCACCTCGCCTAACCCCAAGGCCGCGGACTCCGCCTTGCTCGACCCTTGGGTTTGCGCTCCGCCTTGCCTGACCCTTGGGTTTGCGCTCCACCTCACCCAGCCTCTGGGGGAGGGTTCTGCCTCGCCTGACCCCAAGGTCGTGGGCTCCACCTCGCCTGACCATTGGGTTTATGCTCTGCCTCGCCTGACCCTTGGGTTTGTGCTTCGCCTCCCCTAGCCTCTGGGGGAGGGCTCCGTCTTGCCCGACCCGAAGGCCACGGGCTCTGCCTCGCCCAACCCTTGGGTTTCTGCTCTGTCTCGCCCAACACCAAGGCCACGAGCTCTGCCTTGCCCATCCCAAGGCCGCAGGCTCCGCCTCGCCCGACCCTCAGGTTTTGCACTCTACCTTGCCCGGCCTCTGGCCACGGGCTTCGCCTCTCCCGACCTAGAGGTCACAGGCTTTGCCTCGCCCGATGGAGACCCATGTCGCCGCTAACCGCTCTGGGTCCAAGTGTATGGGCCTAGGTCAAAGCTCTAACACCAGGGAGGAGACCGGCACGCCCCGATGTATTCCACGGCCACGACGGGCCATACCCAAGGATTCACATCAGGAACAGCGTCGGGCGTACCGGTGCTATTCTGCCTAACCCTCGTACGAACACTGACAGGCATGTCAGTTCACTACGACGTCTCCTAGGATGGAGTGGAGTGCCATGACTGGTAGATGACGCCAATGCATGGCGCCAGTGATGGATAGGGCAGCGATGTGGAGCCATCCCTATTGACATCTACATGGTCGGTGGGACCCGCATGAGGGATAGGAAGGACCTAGCGATCCTGAAGGACTTCTTCTCTCTCCCTCCCTCTCTCGTTCTTCTCTCTTCCTCCGCTGTAACCCGTGCTTTCCCTTGGCCTATAAAAGGTAAAGCAGGGTGTCCCATGAACGAGGCGGCATCCGATCAAATCACCCCAATCCGATTCAAGCCAGATAAACACACAAGAACACAACACAAGCACGTGGCTGAGGAGCAACCGAGATCTCGGCACCCGTTCACTCTTTCCACCAGAGACTTGGGACCTGTCCCTCTCTCGCTTGTTTGTAACCCCTACTACAAACTTTCGGTGCTAGTAACACGAGCAGCAACGATGAATTGGACGTAGGGACAACCAGTATAAACCTCGTGTCCTCTAAGCACACCATCCGAGCCAGATGCGCAATACTAGAAATTTATTCGTTGGTGGTAACTCAAAACATCGACACGACTCTTTTTTAGGGACGGAGGGAGTATGTGGCATATCACTTGATGAGTTTGAAACATTCACAAGATCTGCACTGAGAATGGCCTAGTTAAGTCCTTATAGAGCACTAGGCTAGCAATCTCTCTGCTTTCGCATGTCATTGCCATTGCCACCTTGATCCTATACGGCGCCTGCTGCCTTAGGATAATCTCAACCTAAAAACTATGAGATGTTTCATACTTGCCAAGTCAAATAGACACTATACATGAAAACCATATTTGCAACGGATGGCTTCTTCCAAAAAAAATTTTTGCCCAACCAACTATATTCTCTTCTATCATAATCTGTCTTTCTTAGTTCCAATGCCATATTACTATTTTGCTTAGTCGATACTATAATTAATGACTATAAAAATCATCCTAGCTTTGGGATTAAACTGCCTTATTAGCCACTTGTCCCTGGACCTACTTATGGTTTGCAGATTTTTTTCTAATCTCTTTTGCACCATTTGCTTGTGATTTTCTCCTCTTTGCTATGGTGCATATGCACCAAGGTAGCTCTACTTAGGATGTCTTCAATGGTCTAGCTTAGAGCTAGTTGAATCAATTTTTTAATTATTGAATAGTGAAAAAAGCAAGAGACTAGTATGCACTTAAAAGATAGTCTTGCTCATTTCATGATGCATCCCTCTTTTACAACACGATGTTCAAATTGCTTATCGTACGTGGTCTCCCTTTCCTATATATTTATGAGCTTAGAGCTAATGTTATCTCATACTGTTAGAAACGCCCTTAACTTCACCCCCTAGGACTCATTTGGAGTTTGGTGCCCCGAAATTGAACCCTAACCCTCCAGCCAGAACACTAACCTCGTCAAAGTTGACAAGATTAAGCTGATTAAGAGCCTGAAGGAGAAGCAAATTTTTAGGAAGGGTGGGAGCGGGGGGAGATGGGTACCCTTGAAAATGATATAACTTTCCCGAAAATAGAAGGTTAGCAAAGAGCACAATGAATAAACAATTTTAGGGTATTTTTACAATGCCATCTCAGCTCTTTATATATAGTGAATCTATTCTAGGTCATCTTTTGTTCTATGTGGAAGTGATAAAAACAAAGACAAAAAAGTTTGTGGCTGGAGGTAGCGAGAGCTGCTAGCTACACATCTTTCCACGTCGAGTGATCATCAGTCATCACTCGTCGTCCTTGAGATATCCTTGCTACTGATTGCTCAAGTTCTACCAGGCTACTTACTACCAATCTCCAAGACCAAAGCTGTTGTTAAAAACAACACTAAACCTAACTTTTCCTGATCATTATTGTTACGATAATGATACACCATGGACGTCCGTCCTGTAACTCGAGTCCAAAGGCGGCTTCAAGACCTGCACAGGACTAGCCCCCGTGTCTCTCAAAAACAAAAAAAAATCTGGCATGGCCGCTCGTTCCCCCACCCCCTTCTCCTACCGACGCCCGTCTCCCGCCGCGTCGTCGTGCCCTTCCCCCCACTGTGCCACACCCCATCGCCGGCCACGCTGTGCCCCATCCCCCGCGAGCGGATGGCACAAGACGACTGCAACCGAGCGAGCAGCGGCGCTGGAGTAGCAACAGCGGAACCACGAGCAAGCACAGGAGAATCACAGGAGGAGCGATGGGCCATGCCGACGGGCATGAGCATGCAGAGCGACATCCCCCTAACCTGAGCTTGTAGACTACCATAGTTCCCCACCAGGTAGGTCGTGGCTGCCGGCAGCACCGTTTTTCAAATGTTTCAGCCATTTCAGACTTATGTTTCAAGTGTTTCATCTAGATGTTGCAAAAGTATATCTGAGATGTTGCATATGTTGCAATGACAATATACGCATGTTGCAGGCATATGTTTTCAAGTGTTTTAGGTGTTTCAGATGTGTTTCAAGTGTTTCATTTGGATGTTGAATATGTTGCTATGGCTATACATGCATGTTTCAAGTGTTTCAGACTTATGTTGCAATTGTTTCATATGAATGTTGCAAAAGTGGATATGGACATTGCATATGTTGCTATGGTTATACACACATGTTTAAGAGCATGTTTTAAGTGTTTCGTCTGTTTCAGACTTATGTTGTCAATATTTCATTTGTATGTTTCAAAAGTAGATCGGGTGAATGGGCGCTGGTGGCTGGCGAACATCGGCCTGCCACAACCGCCTGGTGCTGCTGCTGGGGTGCCATCGTGGTTCACGTGCGGGCGCCTGAGGCTGGCAAATGCCACCGTGGCGTGCGAACGTGGGATGGGCGTGGTTTTAGACGCTGGCACGTGATGCGGGCGGGCGCAGGATGTGACGCAGGCGCGTCGTGTAGGAGCTGTGTCTGGACACGTCCTAAGGCTGGATGTCTGGGCACTAGCCCTTCTGTTATTTTTAAGGTAATCTTTTTAAACCCCGGCATTGCTGACCCCACTGTTCTACCTATCTCCATATGATATCTAATACAAAGATGTGACCAACATTAAGCAGAGAATAACATACTGCATACGTGGACGCTCCCCTTCTCCTCCTCCTCCTACAGACCACTCTGCCTGCCCCTAACTGTATGTTTGCTCTCGATCGCTGCTTTTCCACGGCTAGCCAATGCATGGAAAGGTGAACGAAGCATCAAAGATGCAGGAACACAGCTCATGTCCATTTCTTGGACACTGCTGTGCAGCTAGCTATGGAGCCAGGCAACTATCACTACGCCAGATTTGGACATCACTGCTGGCCTCATCACTGTCGGATTTGTGACAACCGGCAGTGATGTACCTTCACTGCAGGTTATGAGCTTGAAAATGAAAAAATGATTGGGACTAGGCTAAAACCGGTAGTGAAGGACCACATCATTGTCGGTTTGTGGCTTGAACCGGTAGTGTTTTGGCGGCCACTCATCACTGCCGGTTTAAGCCAAGAGCCGACAGTGATTAGGATCTATCATTGTTAGTTCTAGCCAAGAACCGACGGGGATAAGCCTACAACACAAAAAGACTGCAGCTGTCCTCTCTTCCATCCCGAGAACAGAGGCGCACGTTTGGACCCTTCCCTCCATTGTTGCGGCTGCTCTTCACCGTGAAGCTAGCGCTTGGATTTTGAAGAATGGCTTGATCTTTTTGCTTTAAGGTTAGTAACAAGCATCCACTCATTTGATTTTGTTGCTTAATTAGCTTCGTTTTGATGGCTACATTGCATGATTCTCATTCTAGTTCTTTCTTCATTTTAGATAGCACTTTTCCAATTGGACATTTGTGCAAGGCTCTAATTGTGGTGAATCCACATCATCCAAAAGGTTGGTGTCTATGAACACATTTAAATTTCTAGCTAATTATTCCATGGTGGTCAAGATCATCATTGTTAGTATGTGATACTATAATTAGTTCTTAGAAGTAGAGTAGAATAGATGTTCTTCATTATTGTACAATAATTGTTTTTTACTACGATTTTCAATTTATAGGGCCGGGGCTACCAATTTCAATTTTTCAATAATTAGTGTACAATAATGTTTTCTAAAATGGTACTTTTGAGCTACAATTGTTGTTCATGAAGCTCGATTTCTTATTAATTATTTGTAATTACTGTCTTAGTATTTTTTTGTGCAGAGATGGATCGAGAGTGGATGCATCTATCCTAAACGGACAAGCGGTACATGCATGGCGTCAGCCAGTTTATCACCGATGCCAAAGCCCATGCTATGAATAGGAACCCTGTCTTCTGCCCATGCAAAGATTGCAAGAATCAAAGGAACTTTTGTCAAATTGAGTCTATACGATCGCACTTGATTACCAGGGGGTTCATGCCAAACTATACGATATGGACTATGTATGGTGAGGTTGGTGTGAATGTTCTGCAGGAAAACGATAATGATGTGGATATGCCTGATGTAGCCATCCACGATACTGATGAGGAACCCGGTGTTAATACAGAACCTATGGCCACAGTTAATAATGTGTTTAGGAACACGCTAGCTGATGACACCGAGGATAACGATGGCATTTCTCAGTTGCTACGTAATATAGAGACCGGATGTCTTAGTGAAAGACAGCTGAGAAAGCTAGAGAAAATAAGACAAGATGGCAAAACACCATTGTATAAGAATTATCTAATGAGCAAACTGAAAGTCGACATCATATTGTTAGAGTTCAAATCAACAAACAGATTGAGCGATAAAAGCTTAGATCAGTTGTTAGGTATAATAACAAAAATGCTCCCAGAAAAAAATGAGTTGCCAAAAAAGACATACTTGGCCAAACAAATGATCTGCCCCATTCGTCTCGAGGTTGAAAAAATCCACATGTGTTCCAATGATTGCATATTGTACCATGGAGAACAATACAAAGACTTGGATAAGTGCCCCAAGTGTGAAGCTCCACGGTACAAGGAAGGGCCGTCAGATGAGGGTACCAAGACCAGAGGAGGTCCCGTAAAGGTCGTTTGGTATTTCCCTATAGTTCCTCGGATGCATAGGTTGTTTGCATGTGCAAAGTCAGCCAAGTAGTTGCGCTGGCATGGCGAAGAGCATAAGAAAGATACAATGATGAGACACCTCGCCGCTGGGCATGACTGGAGGACTATCAATACTATGTTCTATAAGAACATCAGTGGAGAGGTAAGGCACCTTTGGTTTGCTTTGAGCACAGATGGGATGAATCCTTTCTACCAGGTTAGAAGCAATCATAGCACCTGGCCAGTGACGCTCTGTATATACAACCTTCCACCTTGGGTCTGTATGAAGCGGTCGTACATCCAGATGCCACTACTAATCTAAGGGCCAAGACAACCTAGGAATGACATTGATGTGTTTTTGGAACCAGTGATTGATGAACTAGTGGAGATGTTTGAAAAGGGTGTGTCAGATGTTTGGGATGAGTACAAAAATAAACATGTCACGATCAAGGGAGTACTTATTGCTACAATCACCGACCTACTAGGTCGAGGTTCATTGTCCGAAGAGAAGACAAAAGGCTATACTGGATGTGTCGAGTGCTTGGACGACACCAATGCGGTAAATCTACCAAATAACTCAAAGATAGTTTATATGGGACAATATAGGTTCCAACCTAAGGATCACCCTTACTGCAAGAACAGAAAAGATTTCAATGGTACTATTGAGAAACGCTTAGCTCTAAAATATCGAGATGGGCCTGTGATACTTCAAGAACTCAACAAACTGGAGGTTGTCCTTGGGAAGGGGGGACAATGCAGTAGCAGCGCCTGATGGGAGCGTTTAGAAGAAAAAATCAATTTTCTAGAAACTACCTTATTGGCCATTTGAATGTACACCACTGTCTTGATCACATGCACATCACTAAAAATGTGTGCGCTAACACTCTTAACACCTTGATAGACACCGGAGGGACATCAAAGGATTCACTAGCCACACGCCTGGACATGCAACACTTGGGAATCATGAAGGAGCTGCATCCCGTGGAGCTAGAGAATGGTCAGTTCAAACTTCCAGTTGTGTCATGGACATTGAAGAAGGAAGAAAAGTGTGCGCTTATTTCTTTCTTCAATGAACTCAAAGTCCCAATGGGCTACTGTGCGAACCCGAAGAGGCTAGTGAACATGAGAGAACTCAAGTTCAATTATAGCCCTATGAAGGCCCATGACTATCATGTCATTATGACTTAGCTGCTCCCTATTGCCCTACGTGGTATCCTCCCCCCAAAGGTCCGCGCCCTAATCATAAAGCTTTGCTCGTTCTTCAACGCGGTCTCAAAAAAGGTCATTGATGTGTCCATGCTAGAGCAGCTGCAGCGAGACATAGCCAAAACTCTCGTTAGGCTTGAGATGCATTTCCTGCCAACTTACTTTGATATCTCATTGCATCTGCTCATTCATCTTGTTGACCAAATTAGAGCCCTTGGCCCAATGTACCTACATCAGATGTTCCCTTTCAAAAGATTGATGAATGTTTTTCGAAGGTATGTTAGGAACAGATTCAGGCTAGAAGGGGGCATGGTTGAAGGATGGTCAACAGAGGAGGCCATTGAGTTCTACACATATTATCTGGACATCAAAAGGGTCGGAGTTCTAGAATCTCGTCACGAGGGAAGACTACATGGCAAAGGAACGATCACGGAGAAATCTGTTCCAGTAGATAACCATGTTTCTTTCAGATAGACATAGTTCGTTGTTCTCTAGCAAGCTGAGGGTGTGATGCCATACATTGATGAGCATAGGTAATCGCTGCAAACTCTATATCCGAGCAGGTCATAGGCTTGGCTGGATAAAAAATGTAAGGAGGAATTTGTCAACTGGTTGCAACGTCGCTTACTTGGAATAAAGTTGGGTAATCAACTAGATGACTTAGCCAAGGGACCTTCGAGTACATATCTTAAGTACCAAGGGTATGAGATCAATGGATTCACATTTTACACAAAAAGCAAGATGGAAAGAGCACATACCAAAATTGTGGTGTTCATTTTGATGCTCACGACGAAAACGGCAACATGCAGGCGACATACTATGGTTTCATAGAGGAGATATGGGAGCTAGCCTATGGTCCATTGAAGGCATCACTTTTTCGCTGCCAGTGGGTCCGGCTCGAGGAAATCAACACTGACAGTGAAGGGTTCACTACCGTTGATCTCACTAAGACCGCATACAGAGACAACCCCTTCGTCCTTGCAAGAGATGTTATGCAAGTCTTCTATGCAAGGGACAACAAGACAAAAGGAAGGCTAAAAGTAGTCCTAGAAGGGAAAATGAAGATTATCAGTGCCGATGGAGTGACGTACGAAGAAGACTACAGGGGCTACAGGAAATTCTTCCATTTGAGGCGAACGTACCCCTACCTATCCTTCAAGAGGGTGACGAACCTGCTTACGTATGGCTTGATCACAATGAGGCCCTCATTGTTGATGCACCTAAAGATAGTTAGATTATTGTTAACTATGTAATTATCATGCAGACGTTGTATCAGTAATTCGCACTGAATATCTGAATTATATTTTGTGCGCATCTCTATAATTTAATTATTGACTATATAATCAAATATTGAGATGATGTTCACAAACACTATTATTTGATAATTATAGACCATTAATTAATTATTATAGAATTAAATAATCAAGACACAAATTTTTGTGTTATTTTAGAATATAAACTAACTACATTATTTCTATTAATAAATAAATAAAGAAAAGCAAACTAACTGAACTCCCTATCCTAGCTTAGCAGTTAAGGACGTGCACTCTGTACTCTGAGACCCACGCACGAATCCTAGGCGGGCCAAACTTTTTTGATTTTGCATTTATTATTTAGTAGTGTATTACGACGGGATAAAAGAAAAAGAACAACTAATTCTAATGTAATCCCTATTCTAGTGTACTGGTTAAGGCTCCAAACTAAGAACCCCAAGACTTAGGTTCAAATCCTAGGCTCAGGAATTTTTTTATATGTTTTATAAAAAAGCTGCGAGACAGTGATTTTTTTTATATTTTCTTACTAAAAGGCCGCGTGGCGGTAGGGCCCTTCACTGCCGGTTTTGGTTTTAAAACCGGCAATGATAGCGCTGTGATGGCAGGCTCCAAACCGACAGTAATTTTTTTAATATTTTTTTACTAAAAGCTTGCAATGGCGGCAGGGCCCTTCACTACTAGTTTTGGTTTTAAAACCGGTAGTGATAGGTTCTATCACAGTCGGTTGCTTGAACCGACACAAAAGGCCTCATTCATAGTCGGTTCTATCATAGCCAACGCAAAAAAAATTGGGCCGCCTGGGATTCAAACACGGGTCTCGGGGGCTAAGTTGCGGGGTCTTAACCATTGAGCCAGTCAGAGGTATTCGAAAGAAATGGAAAAGTTATTCTACTTAACCCCTAACTGCTACACCAACATCACTGCCGGTTTGAGGATTGACCCGACAGTGATATTTTCTCATCACTATCGGTTTAGACTTACAACTGACAGTGATGAATAATTTCTCAAAGTCATTTAATAATTTATAAAATTGAAACAAAAGATTTGGGCCATCTGGGACTCGAACACGAGTCTTAGGGGCCAAGTTGTGGAGTCTTAACCGTTGAGCCAGTCGGAGGAATTCGAAAGGAAAGAAAAAGTTATACTACTTAACCCTTAACTGCTAAACTCCCATTACTACCGGTTTGAGGAGTGACCCGGCAGTGATGGTTCCTCATCACTGTCGGTTCTAAAAAATCCTCATCACTGTCGGTTTATTATTAGAACCGGCAATGATGAAGCTCATTGGTATATAGCAAGGCACAGGTTGAAATCTTCCAAATTTATTTCAACCCCACGCCAATCCCTCCCCCCGCGCCACCGGAGCACCACCCCACGTCGACGGGCACCACCGTTCTCCGCGCACCCATCCACCGCCCCCGTGCCGTCGTTCCCAGCCCCGCGCTCCTCTTCTTCGATGCCAATGCCCATGCACCACCGCACGCCGTAGCACCGCCCCACACCATCGACTGCCCCATGCCAGAGTACCACGCCGTCCGTGCCCTTGTTCCTCGTCCACGACACCGGTCGTGCCCCTCCTCCTCCAAGTCTGCACTCCCACCGCCAAGGCCTTCAAGAGCGCGCGGACAGCTGCTTTCCCACCCCCCCCCCCCACGGTGAGTGTGTGGCTCACTACCGTCTTTGTATTTGATGAAATGCCCCACCATCTTTATGAGGCCTCTCAGTGATTGCTCAAGCTCGAGTTGAATTTGTTAATGAAAATTGTTATACTGAGCACATGTCCATTGTTGAAATATGTTTGTTATATAAATCTGAGCACATGTCCATGCCAATGACGATTGATTATATTCTGAGGATTTCTCTATACCAAGCACATGTCTATGCTTATGATGGTTGTTTTTAATCTGAGCATTGATCCATTGCCAATGGTGTCTTCTTACTTCTTAGCACTGTCCATTTCCTATGATTTCAGTGCCGATGATAACTATATTTAATCTTAGTGTTTTCTCTCATTTATGATGGCACTTAGACTAAGGTTATGATGACTTAATATATTAATTGGACTAAGGATATGGTCATGTGCAATGATGATATAATCATAAGTTGTAGTAACTATTACTAAGGCTATAGACATGTGTGCTATCTTTTTGATATAATCATAAGTTGTTGTAGATTCCACAGTCACGATTAGTGAGTGTGCGTTGTAGCCCAGTAGCTAGGAAGGAGCACCACACATCGGTCCTATGATGCCACAACCTGCTCCATCCAAGAGCACGCTTTGGGAATGCACCAACTGCTTGGTGGGTTAGCAGACAGCGGAACTAGATTTTTCATTGTAGTTGCTGTTCCGAATCACGTTCACTTATGGCGATTCAAATTTCTCACCAGTTATATAACCCATTCTGATAACCAGGGATCAAAATCATGAAAATAGGTGTTTTTCTTTTTATGATACAGAGAGAACTTGGCACATGACCATGTTTCCAAGTTGTTATTAATTGTCTTAATCTATTAGAAATGCCCATGTATTTATTGGAAATGGCTAGATACTATTCAACTAACTTTGATAGCATCGGAGTGGACTATAATGTTGGTCCTCCTTAAAATATTTATGTGTGCACAGTAAAAAAGTAATGACATTCGATGTTGCATGCTAGCAAGTATGATTACTAAACCACATTGATCTCCGAATAATAAACAGTCCCATTATTGAGGTATTTTTTTATCATGTCAAGGATAAAGAACATTAAATAGATTTAGTTTGGCCATATAACTTGAATAATAACTCTTGTTCAGTGAGTTACCATTACCACTTACCACATGCCAAAAGACTATAAATTGGAGCTCACTAGCCCAGCCTCAACAAGTCTATGCAGTTCATATCTAAAAGGATGCCTATAACTAGATAGTGCTTCCCAAGCCTGAAAGGTGCTCAAGTTCGTGTCTTAGGCTTGAACCACTGTAAAAACTTTGAGGGCCTACTATAGTCATCCGTCCTACCTTGCAAACCATGGGCAACCAGCCTACTATGGTCCAATGAATGCAAATCATGGCCATCCGCTGGCACTAGAGATTGAAGAGAAGCCACCCGCCGGAGATGTGAAGATTAGAAGAATTGCTCCTTGGTCTTGGAAAGATGTCATGCTTTTATTTATGGCTATGGTCATTGCTTTTCTTATTTGGAAGTTGATGTAGGCTTAGATTTATAGAATAGTAGGTGGACTTTGTTGTATGTGGTCAATCAAACAATGAATTTGTTCTAGGTAAACATATGCTATTATTTGACTTTGTTGTATGTAGACTTATTATTAGACTTTGCATTAAACATATTATATATATATAATATGAACATATGCTATTAGTAGTTGTCCACAGCCAAAACTAACCATGATCGTGTCACAGCCATGACTCGTCGTCGCCTGTTACCCCGTCGCCGAAGAACAGATCAGCAACAAGAAGCGGCAGATATCGCTAGGACGGGAGAGCCGCATGATCCGACAAACGGTGACGGTGTCAATCAGGACGGTGAGAACGAGTAGCCATGGACCCTGTCTAACCTGCTCAATCTGGGTCAAAATGACCAAGATGGCCAGGTAACTTTGGTATCATGTGACTATGTAGCCACACGCGCTAATCAATTGAGAGGGTCGTAGCTTACTTGGTGTCTCTAGCAGGAGCCTTCGCTGGCCGAGGAGGTAGAGGTTTGGGTAGCAGGAAGGCCAGATCCAAGCGAGGCATGTCAAAGATTCATATTGGTAGGAATGCATACTGGCACATCACTGAGTTCGATGAATTCGGGGATCCACTCTCACTGCCTATAGCTTTGACCAAATACAAGACTATCATCAGGTTACTTGTAAGGGACTTCATCCCGATTAGGTACAAGAAGTGGATTGGGAAAGATGATGACCCGTGGAGGGTTCCCGAAAGTAAGAAGGATTACATATGGGATATCAAGATCCCAGAGTATTTCACTTTACCAATGGAGTATGACAAGGAGTTAGTCAAGAAAAAAGCAAAAGAAATCATGGGGACATGCTTCAAGAATTTCAAGGGGACAATGTACAAGAATTTTGTCCTCCAAAATAAAGAGCCAGGTTTTGATGGTGGACAATTTAGCAAGCAGAAGGACTTCTAGCAGGATTTCAAGGAATAGACGGTGAGAACGAGTAGCCATGGACCCTGTCTGACCTGCTCAATCTGGGTTAAAATGACCAAGATAGCCAGGTAACTTTGGTATCATGTGACTATGTAGCCACACACGCTAATCAATTGAGAGGGTCGTAGCTTACTTGGTGTCTCTAGCAGGAGCCTCCGCTGGCCGAGGAGGTAGAGGTTTGGGTAGCAGGAAGGCCAGATCCAAGTGAGGCATGTCAAAGATTCATATTGGTAGGAATGCACACTGGCACATCACTGAGTTCGATGAATTCGGGGATCCACTCTCACTGCCTATAGCTTTGACCAAATACAAGACTATCATCAGGTTACTTGTAAGGGACTTCATCCTGATTAGGTACAAGAAGTGGATTGGGAAAGATGATGACCCGTGGAGGGTTCCCGAAAGTAAGAAGGATTACATATGGGATATCAAGATCCCAGAGTATTTCACTTTACCAATGGAGTATGACAAGGAGTTAGTCAAGAAAAAAGCAAAAGAAATCATGGGGACATGCTTCAAGAATTTCAAGGGGACAATGTACAAGAATTTTGTCCTCCAAAATAAAGAGCCAGGTTTTGATGGTGGACAATTTAGCAAGCAGAAGGACTTCTAGCAGGATTTCAAGGAATATAGGTTATCCAAGGAGTACTTAGAACTGAGCAGGAAGAATAAGGAGAACTCGCAGAAAGCGATGAATCCTCATCATCTCGGCTCTCGTGGCTACGCCAAAAACATGCCAGAATTTGAAGCAGAACTTGAAAAGATGATCGCCTTGCTAAGGAAGGCATTCAGGTTGAGACCACCGATTGGGAGCCAAGATCGGTAATATACTGTATGAGGAGGAATGTAAGTCACGTAGAGGACGGGAGCTTTAGCTCCATAAATCAACCCATGAGTGAACTCATCTAGAGGATCTCCTAGGTAACTGAGGAGGTTAGGCAAGGGACTCACACTTCTAATAGGGAGAAAGACGTGCTCACCCAAGCACTCGGAACCAAGGAGCACCCTAGTCGCACTAGAGGAACCGGTGTTGTTCCTTGAAAACTAGCATTCCCCCAAGAATCTAACACTTATCAGAGCCGGTCAAGGGGTAGAGCGGATCAGGAGGCAGAGTATTTGAGGCGACTAAAAAAGATGGAAGAAAGAATGGACACATGGATTGAGACGACTGTTGAAGCATGAGTCCAGCAAATTTTGTTGTCCAAGGGGTCAGGAGTACCACAAAACCCTACTCCTACTGCCTTTAGCCCACAGTTTAGGGGTCGCAGCAGCTGCGGATCGACCCCGCTCAACGAAGAATATGCGAATGTGCCTCATCCGGTGGACAGCATCACTGAACCCGTCAATATCAAGTTGTACATCCATCAAGAATGGACAAAGGACAAGGTGGCGCTTGGCTAGGCCTGGACTACGGGAGACATGACCATTAATGGCCACCCAATTCCACAGGGGTATGCTCATGTCACCATTGACAAAATACTTCATAAGAAGTATAACAAGATACACATTGAGTACCCCATAGCGGAAGATAGGTCGAAACTTGGTCATAATAAGGGCTCTCAAGTGGCCTAGCGCAAGCGCTTCATTAAGCTTGACCACCAATTGTCCTCTAATGATGAGGACGACTACGAGTCTTCGCCCACCCATGATGATCACTCACCATCTCCCAATAGAGATCACTCCCCTCCTCATCCCTTGCCATCACCCCCGAGAAGACAGAGGTCTCATTCTATTCCTCCTCGTCTAACTCCATCTTCATCAGCCCCAAGAAAAGAGAAGACTCCTCCTCCTCCATCTTCATCAGCCTAGGGAAAACAGAATTCTTGTCGTCATCCTCCTCCTTCTCCACCTCAGCCCAAAACAAGATCAAAGGCATCCTCGCAGTCGCAGAAAAGGTCCTTAGATTCGGTCGCTAATGCTCCCAAAGTGGACCAACAAAAAAGAAAAAGGTCGTTCAGTGGCAGCGTTACAAACTTGATGAAAGAAAAATTTATAGCACACATCTTGAAGGAAGATTGTGTTAGTTTCTTCAATTTATGTGCCTCACTGCCTCCGTTTTTGTTGAAGTTTGAATTCGAAAGGCAAACATAGAATCACTACGCTACAACAAGAGCCGACGAAGTACACAATGAAGATTTAAGGAAGATACAGAAGTACGTCGAAGACAACCCCGAATTAATAATGGAAGAGGCCGTGAACATCTATTATGATGTACAAGGGACGGGAACACCGGCAATGAAGTATGAAATGAGCAATCTTTTGGTTCCCGGTCATGAGTATAAAAATTTGACAACATATATGCGCCAGTTGCATGAATATTACATGGCTCAAGCAACAGAGATGGAGGACTTTTGTTTTGAGGTTATTATCCGTTCGCCACATGTTTTTCATTATCCTGAAGAAGAGAAGTTCGATGTTGAGTGGGAGTGCTTGTTCCAGCTATACCAGAAATGCTCTCTCGATACACAAATGTTGACGTTGTGGACTATGTAAGTACCCTACACGTACGATATTAGATTTAACTACTCTCTCAGGACATAAATTGTTAACTTTTGAGCACTTCCCATAATTTTATGTAGGTGTATAGCAAAATTTTACATACTAAAAAGCAAATGGGATAACATAGGCTTCTTGGACCCCTTGCGAGTCAATGAGAAGACATGTTTAGGCCTCCATGGATGTGACGTGGAAGACCTGAAAGTGAGATTGATTGTTGTTTTTGATGAATTCAAGATGAAGAACAAAACACACATACTTCTAGCCTACAACTGCGAGTATGTGTTCTCGACTTTTAATTTTATGCTTCTTTTTTCATTAAGATCATTCGATAATTAGGATTCTGTGATTGCAGCAACCATTTCGTCTTCATTTGTGTCAATCTTGCTAAAAATCTGATCAAGGTGTGGGACTCAAAGAAAAAACTATTTCATCATCTGGATGCACCGGTGGCAGTGCTGAATTAGTAAGTGATCCTAATAACATATTATTTTATAATCAGACATACCGTTTTCTAATGTTTCTCCTTTTAATGTTGCATAGTGTCTGAAGAAGACATATCGGTGGGACGCAGGTCCCATTCAAGGTTGTCGAAATGGAGGGGAAGTACCTAAAACAGCCGACGGGAAACAATGAATGCGGGTTTTATGTAATGTGGGCAATGCTTCGCTACATCAGCGGGAAATCAGAAGAAGCAGATAAGTTGGTGTGTATAATCCCCATTCTATTTATGTCTGTTAATAATTCAACAAAATGATTTACTGATTCCTCTTTGGATATCATCTTTTTTGAATGACAGCGCAAGAAATATAACCACGAAAGGCTGTTAGACATGGAGATCACCGCACTGCAATAGGAGCTGGCAAAATTCATCTTAGCCGAGGTATTGGAAAAAGATGGAGTATTTTCCATCGCACAATCCGTGAAGTTGAAGGACCAGTATGGCCCAGAGCGGCTCGCTAGATTATTGTAAGAAGTCCGAGAAGCATTGCACAATCCGTGTAGTCGGGGAACATTTCTTTTTCATTTTAAGGGATCGAGATTTTGATAAGAACATATAACCGTAACATTTGTAATGTTTAATATTGATGGACTTGTCGTCTACGTAGTGTATATAAAGCAAAGCCCAATTCCACGAAAAAATATAAATTAAAATAAATTATAAAACAATAAAATACGAATGGGACATCACTGCCGGTTAGCAGCAAACCGGCAGTGTTGTTATAACTATCACTGTCGGTTAGCAATAAACCGCCAGTGATGGTCATGATGGCACTACCGCCTTGAGCACCAAACTGGTAGCGTTAGATTAGCTATCACTGCCGGTTCTTATCACGACCGGCAGTGATTCTTACGATAACACTGTCGGTTGAATCATAAACCGATAGTGATGTTCGCGGCTACACTGTCGGGCCGGTTCTTATCACAACCGGCAGTGATTCTTACGATAACCCTGCCGGTTGAATCATAAACCGATAGTGATGTTCGCGGTTACACTGCTGGGTGGTCTCATGAACTGGCAGTGTTAGTGGACCTAAATTCTGCCGGTTTTAGTAAAGAACCGATAGTGAAGCTGAAGAACACTGTCGGTTTGTAGGAACCGACAGTGATAGCTAACCCTCATCACTACCAATATGGTTGTGCCGGTTCAAAATCCGGCAATGATGGGGTGTTTGGAACCGGCAGTATTGTCGTGATCTGGGGTAGTGTGTGTGCGGCATTGATTTGGCTATAGGGATACGAGGTGCCTTGTGACGCGATGCGAGGAAGACGACGGAGGCTGGTCTACAAGTACTGACTAACCATTGACCAGTGAGCAACTGAGCGCACTGCGGCAACGGCAACGGTTGTTGGTCCAAGCACGCATCGAGCCAATCATGCAATTCAATGAGTGAGCTGAGGTAATCAGTCCCATCATTGGCTCAGCCTCGGCCCTAGGGCGGGGCGAGAGGGGCAACCATCCCAGGCCCAAAGACCTAATAGGCCCCTCCCTAGGTAGTCCAGTACTATTCAGCGTATGATGCGTATCTCAGCCTATACGTACGCAGGACGGTAGGGTGCAGCCATGCAGACACATCGACTCGTCTCCTCATCGGTCCTCGTGACTATACGCTTCGTCTTCTACTGCGAGTCAGCATCGGCGGCGGCAACTGTTGCCTGTTGCCTTATCATGTAGGTCTAGGCCTGGATCTATGCACCCTTAGGCCTACTCTGCAACTAGGTGCATCACCGCTCCACCACACACCGATCTGCATCTGTTCGTGTAATCCTTACCTGATGTGACCGTCAAAGAATAAAAATCTTTTCCTTGCTTTGCTGCAATGGAAAATTGCCGACGACAAGCGTCCGCTCGTGATCTCTTACCGTATTGGGCAAGGGCGACAGCAACCAGGTACGAATCCATGTCCAGTGACTACGATCCCTAATAGTGAATTTTCTTTTTATATAATAGTTTAATCTTTAACTAATTGTTATTCTAAATTTGAATAGTACCATGTTATCGATCAAGAAAGTAAAAGAAAGAAGAAAAAGCGAATAGATGATTTGATACAATCACAAAGAGGGGCTCTTCATAAGTTTCTTAAGCAAATAGAAAATTTTGAGGTAATTTAATATGTGTATAAAATATTTTATATGAATATTTATATACTACCAATGAATAGTACTAGTAGTAGTATTATGTGTTTATATAAATATATAAAAAGGCCCAAAGTTGTAATTTCGTTGTAGGTCTAAAAAAATCTCACGACCGGACCCTCAGGACCGGACCTGCGTCGGCTAAAGGCTGAAGTGGGGATACTCCTATCTCATATATGTGGTGGGGGAGGGCGGTGCCCGAATCACCGGATCTTGCTGCTGATTCGATTGACCGGTTTCTTTGTCGCCGTGGTGGTGATGGCTGGCTGATTTGGTGCCATCTTTTTGTATATGTCCAGCCTCGTGCAGTAGTAGTAGCTTTTGCGCTTGGCCGTCCTGTTGGGAACCAACGCCCCACATAACCACATTGGCACATTGCGGTCAGGAAAGCAGAATTGCGACCTAAACTTGGAGTAGTGATAGCTGTCTAGTAGCTAGTGCATGGCATCTGGCGTTTGCACATCAGAGTATCATCAGCCTGCGATCTGATGCAGGTCACTCACTCGATCTGTCTCGCATGCATGCTTCCGGGGCACAGACGCCTCCTGTCCAAAACAGGTGTGGGTTTTCCTCACGGATGGGTTGCTGCACTGCATGCCACAGGTTCCTGGATTGCCATCTGACCGCACAATTGGCAGCAACACTGGCAAGTGACCTGTAATGTACTCCCAGGTACTTTCTCCGTTTACAAAAGAATGTAATTATAGGATTTGTGTCTGTCAAATTAGTTCAAAATTAATTAAATTTATAGTAAATAATATTACCATTTATATCTTCAAATAAATTTATTGTAAAAATATATTATATAATTAATCTAATGATACTTATTTTGTATCCAGAATGTTAATATCTTTTATATAATTTCAGTCAAAATTCAAACTGTTTGATTTCTCGAAAAACGAGGATTACATTCTTTTGTGTACGAGAGTGAAGCGCTAGATCGCACAGTTCGGATTCTAGATCGTATCTGCATTTCCGTACGATATATATAGGATATACTACTAGTACAATATAGACGAACATTCCCCACTATTCCCTCCATCACAAAATAAGTATCACTATCATATTCATGCCGGTTACACTTTCTTAAGTTTGACAAGATTTATAGAAAATATTTTCAACATTTATATCTCCAAATAAATTTATTACGAAAATAGATTCAGTAGTCTATCTAATGATACTAAATATGTATTATAAATATTAATATTTTCTTGTATATATATAGTTAAAGTTTCATAGTTAAAAGTGCTTGACCTTTTAGGAAATGAGAACGACACTTATTTTAAAACGTACGGAGTACATAGGGTGGGTTTGGTTGGATGGCTTAGCCCTAGCCGGCTTCCCGCATGCAACCTCTAGTTGTTTGGTTGCCTTTGGCTTTCTAGCCACGCTTAGCTAAGCCAAAAAAAAAAAAAGCTCCTCCAGGGATGGCTTGCTGGAAACGTGAGGGAGCTCCGTTTTCGTGGAGCCTGGTTTGTGTTAGAGCGAGCACGAGTCCGCTCACTCCCACCCGCCAGTGCCCGCCCTAAGGGTAGGGCACGAGGTGCGACGGTCGAGGGGTCAAGCGGAGGAGGGACCCAATGCTAAGTATACAAACCCCCAGTCCTATAGTCCATTAGACATTAGTAAACTAATGAGAAGAGAGACATAGAACTGGCCAGGCGACCCAAAAGGATAATATCGGTATTTCTTTCCTAGTTTTCTTTCCCCACGGCCCTCGGGTAGAGAGGAGGCGAGGAGTCATGCTGCACACATCACACTCTGATCATGAGTTCGCGACATACACCATACACACGTGGAGCTGGCGAGCCGCGTCGCCGCGAAAAGCTAGACTACCGGAGACACGGACACGGCGTACGAGGACGGAGACTAGGAAGGGCTCCACGACGATGACATCTTGATTCTTGGCTTCTTACGAATTACGATCGCCGATAAGTTGTTTAGGTCCAAGGTATTTTTTTATTTTTAATCCAAATTAATTATTTATATAGTATCCCAGACTTCTAGTACTTTGTATCCATATTGTCATATTTTTCTTCTAATTTAGATGTTAGAATTTTAGAATATTATCTAAAAAACATTTGTTATGGGTGAGAAAAGAAAATGAATATATTATTTTTTAATCTACATTATTCCTCGATAGTTATCCTACATCTACAAATATATTGTTTAATCTATATTGTTTCTTAATAATTATCAGACATGTTAAATTAAAAATATGTTATTAAATTTGTTTTTATTTTACAAATAAAATTAATATCTATATATTATAAGATTCCGTTGCCACGAGATCGGCACATGCCCTTAAAATCATGGACCGGCACTGCCACTCGCATCCCGCCGCTCACGCGCCGGCCACCACTCCACCTGCATCCCGCCGCCTCCTTCATGCCGGCCACCACAGCTCCACCCGCCGCCGCTGCCACCGCGTATCGCCCGAAGCTCGTTGTCGACCCCAACTTGCGGCGGGTGTTGTTCGCGGAGGCCAGCGGGGAAGCCATCGAGTTCCTCCACTCCCTCCTCGTCTCGCCCCACGTTTCGCTACCGTTCGACGGCGCGACCAGGAATGCTAGCATCACCAACGTCTCCGACAGTGTCGAGAAGCTTCGCGCGTTCACGGCTGCCGCCAACATCTCCCGTGGCCCGTCGTCCACCGTGCTGCACGCGCAGCAGGAGGAGCACTTCTTCATCTACGGTGACAGGAATGGCGGCGCCAGCTGCGGCGACTACGTCGTGGACAAGAGCGGCGCGAGGTGCCCGTCCTGCGGAGGGGAGATGGCCATGGAGGTGCCGCGTGGCTGTCCCGGGGCCAGTTGCTCCGACGCCTACGCCGGGGTACCGGAGGGGCCTGGCAGCATGAAGGGGGCCGCCCTGACACCTCCAGAAGATCTGGCTGGCGAGCCGTGCTCCTCCTCCTTCTCCATCCCACCGGCCGGCGAACCTCCTCCTCCTCCTCCACCCCACCGGCCGGCAAGGCCTACTCCTCCTCGTTGCCATGCTCGCCGGCCAAGGTGCTCGCAGTACCCACCGCTGCGTAGACGAGCATGCCCACCACCTGTTCGACTAAAGTCCTCAAAGGTGGTAAACTTACCGTTGAAGGAAGAGGTGATTCTATGCAATTTAAATCAGGCAATCAAACTCTATACAATCTAAATCAGGCAATCAAACACACCGAATTCTAGCCAGACTTAGACGACAAACAAACATATGCTGCTTGTATTGGTTGAAGTGAACCGAACACGCCCATGGCATCCAAATGCTTTGCAGCCTCAACCACTCGGGGCAACCGGGCAAGGCCGCCGTCGGTCGCCCTGTGCGGATGAGGAGGAAGCTACAAGATTCTGGTACGACCGCCCAATGCACACACTGTTGACTGTTTGTCTGTTCCATCCCGTCCACGTGCAGTGCTGGCTGTGCTGGAGTAGGTCGATTCCTGCACCTGGTTCCAGCTCGCCGGACTCCGCCGAAACGGGCGCTTTCTCGCGTGGGAAGACGACGTGCGCATGCACCGGCCCGATCGATCCGCGGGTCGATCTCCTGTGCTGTGAGGCCAGCCGGCTGCTCGGTGTCCACTGATGTGCGTTCTCTCCCAAAGGACGGCGGAGACGCGCGATCCGTTGCCGTCCACGGGCGTGCAATCCTTGAGCGAATGCACGACACGTCGACACCGTCTTCCGCAGCGTCCTGCCTGTCTGCCTGTCCATGATTCCGTTCCGTGTGCATGTCCTTTCAATCAACGGAAAATAAAGGGCCAAATATTCCTAGACAAATCAGTTTTACAATCCGATACATTACTTAATAACGTGACTGGTCAGTTGACTAGATTAGTTTCGTGCGAAATCCTGTAAAATTAGTATGAAGTTGTGGTGGAGATCTGGCCCCGATGCGATCAGATACTGCCGAACTCATCTACCTCTTTCGGAAATGTGAAAAGAGGTCGCGAAGAAAGGAGACTTTAGAACGGAAATCGTACGCATACAGACGGTCAGTACTTGTCACACGGGTACCATCACTTTTGTCACGATGTGCCTTTGCTGGCTTTGTTTGTCCTATCACGTATGCTACATTGCTAGTGTTGAGTGCTTGAATGTAAGTGTAAGCGAGTAAAAGTGGATGAAAAGCGACGGATGTATTAATCTGATGAACAGTACACCAGTAATTGTATATATATACATGTCTAGAACAGGCAGTTGTTTTGTCAAGTGACACAAGTCACCGACGCCTCTCTGTGTGCCTACGGAGCCGTCATTAGCAGTTGCTAATGATGTGGATTAATTTATCACTATATAGTAAATCTTAACATTCCTCTTGATCAATTGGTTCCTTGTAGACATCATTATTTGTTCATCATTCATCATCTTGAAGCTTTAGAAAATCCCATGGAAAAAAAACCAAAGTATACTGTTATCTTCTAAAACCCTGTAGAGAAAATTAGATAATATGGCATTCACTATATATATGTTGACATCGCCTCATTAAAAACGTTACATGAGAAAACTCCAGAGGAGTAAAACTTGTATAAAGAAAAGAGTACAATGTGACGTTTGAATACATATTATGATTTAGAGGGATTCTCCCCTTGATTCTTACAAATCTCGCCTTTTCATACCAATTCCTTCAACACATTTATGAAATGTGGAGATGGTAGAGACCTTGTGAACAAATTCGCAAGATTATCACCGGACTTAGTTTGCAAGATTTAAATTTCTCCATTCTTGTGCAGCTAATGAGAATAGAATAACTTTGGAGTAATATGTTTTGTCAGGTTTCTCTTAATATAACCTGATTGCGTCTGCACAACACAAGCCGCATTATCCTCAAAGATAATGGTTGGTGTCTCAAGTGCACCAATACCACATGATTGCATTATGTGGTTTATCATTCTGCGAAGCCATATGCACTCGCATGATGCTTCATATAAGCAATTATCTCAGAATGATTGGTGGAAGTAGACACCAACGTCTACTTTGAAAACTTCTCAGATATTGTTGTTCCACCTTGCAAGAATACAAAGCCTGTTTGCGATCTGTCATTGTGGGGATCTGATAAATAATGAACATTTGTATATCCCAACAAAAGTGGGTCTTGATTTTTACTGTAAAACAATTCAAGATCTCTTGTGCCATTGAGATATTTCAAAATAGTTTTAACTCCTACCCAATAATGTCTGGTAGGAGCAGCACTATGTCTTGCCAGAAAGTTTACTGCGAATGCAATATCTAGTCGGATGCTATTAGCAAGATACATACGACACTAAGATATGGGACATGTGGTCCCAATATTTCTTCTCCTTCCTCCTGTGGTTTAAAAGGATCTTTCTCAATTTCTAAAGATCTCACTACCATCAGGGTTTTTGTTGGATATGACTTGTCCATATTGAATTTCTCAAATACTTTCTAGACATAGGCAGCTTGGCATACAAATATACCAGAATGAAGATGCTCAAGTTGTAAACCTAAACAAAATTTGGTTTGACCCAAATCTTTCATTTCAATCTCCATCTTTAAATGATGTTGTACTTCATTAATATCGGGTTTGTTGCCAATGATATTAAGATCATCAACCTATATCAAAATAATGCAAAATCATGTTGACGATTTTTTAGTGAAGACGTACACGAGTAGTTATCATTGTTTGTGTATCTCTTAAGAGTAAGGAATTCACTTAACCAATTGTACCATATTCGGCCCGACTATTCCAAGCCATAATGACTTCAGCAACTTAACACAACACATGTTGCGATTTGCCCTAGGATTTGGTATACTGATTCCCTGGGGGACTTTCATGTATATCTCATAATCCAATGACCCATACAAGTATGTGGTCACTACGTCCATCAACTGCATAGATAGATGATTTTGTACTGCTAGTGATATTTGATATCAGAATGTTATTCCACCCATTACCAGAGAGTAAGTTTCGTTGAAATCAACTCCAGATCTTTGCGTAAAACCTTGTGCCACAAGCCTTGCTTTATATCTCACCACTTCATTGTTTTCTTTGTTTTACAAACGAAAACCCATTTGTACCCATAGGGAAGATACCAGGGGGTGTTGGCAATATGGCCGAAAACACTTCCCTTTTATAGAGCGAGGCATATAGTTTGTGCCATCCATTCAAATACGTCTTCGATTCGAATTCTCTTTCGAAACTGGGCGCGTGCTATTCTAATTAGTATGAGCATAGATCGTGCTGATTTGTCATGTACTACTACTCTTAATAAAATCGGATATGACTATTACACTCGTGGAAGTAAAGGAATAGATGAACCGGGAGAAAGTGACTGCCCGAGAGGCGGAGAAAGAAATTTTCTCCTTTTAATATTAGATTATAATTATAAAGTAGTAATAATAGAGTAATGTATGTGTATATAGATATAGATTGTTTTTATTGTAATCATTTGTGTTCTGTAATAACTTTAGTATTTCTCACTTATGGGGATTAAGCCTAATACTAAAAAAGTGCATATAGATATAGAGAACCCAAATAATTAATGTATAGTGTAGCGGAGTGGTATGGTCTCTGTTTTACGTTATAAATAAGTGGAGTGGAGATGGCCATGGCTGCTACGTACGCTAGGCACAGTTGTGGCTGTGCAGAACTGCACAAGAGCGCTTCGCCTCCACCACCACGAACGGAGAAGGAGGCGGCCATGGCCACGGAGGAAACGAGCAAGATGACGGGCAGGGAGAAGGGTGGTCTTAGAACAATGCCCTTCATCTTCGGTAAGAGAGTTTACTAATCAACAGCAATTGTGTTTTCTGGTGGTCTTAATCTCAATTGGTTTGATTTTTTGCGTTTGCACTTACACCCGCAGCCAACGAGGTGGCGGAGAAGCTCGCCGTGGTGGGCTTCTCGACCAACATGCTGACGTACCTCACCACGCAGCTGCACATGCCGCTGGCGAAGGCCGCCACCACGCTCACCAACTTCGGCGGCACCTCCGCCGCGACGCCCCTGATCGGCGCCTTCCTCGCCGACGCCTGCATCGGCCGCTTCTGGACCATCGCCGCCGCCTCCGTCGTCTACCAAGTCGTACGTGCCAATTGCCAAGCAATGCATACAGCATACGTGGGCCGGTGGTGAACTGAGGCTGCGAATGAATGATCACTGACGTTGCCGGATGGATGGCGCACAGGGCATGGCGCTCCTGACGGTGTCAGCGGCGCTGCCGCGGTTCCGCCCGCCGTCGTGCAAGCCGGGCGGCGCGGTGACGTGCCAGGAGGCCGCGCCGTGGCAGCTGGCGGTGCTGTACGTGTCCCTGCTCCTGAACGCGGTGGGCGCCGGCGGGTACCGCCCCTGCATCGTGGCGTTCGGGGCGGACCAGTTCGACGAGTCGCGGGCGGCGGAGCGCGTGCGGAGCTGGGGCTTCTTCAACTGGTACTACTTCTGCAACGGCGCGTCCATGCTGCTGGCCGTCACGGCGGTGGTGTACGTGCAGGACAACGTGGGCTGGGGCTGGGGCCTCGGCGTGCCGGCCTTCTGCATGGGCGTCTCCGTCGCCGCCTTCGTGGCCGGGTACCCGATGTACCGGAGGCTGGAGCCCGCGGGGAGCCCGTTCACGCGGCTAGCGCAGGTGGTCGTCGCCGCTGTCAAGAAGCGGCGGCTGCCGGCGGCGGACGTCGACCCCGCGAGGCTGTACGAGAACGACGAGCTCGACGCGCCCATCTCCATGTACGGCAAGCTTGTGCACACGGATCAGCTCAGGTACGTACCTGCGTCCGCTGCCTTGCTCTGTTCTTCCACTGCCGTGCACTGCATCGACTGGCGACAACCCACAATCTTTAGCCGATAGAGCATAAGAAATTGCCAAGAAAGGATCACGGACAGGGCAGATCTAATCACAAGGCCATGTCAAGTGGCGCCAAAAATGGACATCGTGCCATGCTGCAAGCCCGCAACGGTACAATTTCTCGTGTTGTCCGGTCTTGACTTTAACACTGATGAGAGAAAAAGATCACAACGCACGGGTCCACGTTTGTTTCCTGAAGGAACAAGCGTGATTGCAGTCTCGGTTAATTGTAATTGTCACTACAAATTTAATTTCAACCATATCACTCCAAATTTATGTTTCGCCCATAACATAAATTCGAATTTCGATACTAAACTGTCACTCCAAATTTGAGCTCAACTGAGACCGTTCCCCGGGCATGCAGCTTCTTTGACCGCGCGGCGATCGTCACCGACGGCGACCTGGTCACGCTGACGGACGTCCCTGTCCCGAACCCGTGGCGCCTGAGCACCGTGCACCGCGTGGAGGAGCTCAAGTCGGTGATCCGCATGGCGCCCATCTGGGCGGCGGGCATCCTGGTGATCACGGGGTCATCGACGCAGCACACCTTCTCCCTGCAGCAGGCGAGCACCATGGACCGCCGCCTGGCGCCGGGCCTGTCCACGTTCCAGATCCCCGCGGGGTCCATGACCGTCTTCGGGCTGCTCGCCATGCTCCTCACCCTCTTCATCTACGACCGCGCGCTCGTCCGCGTGGCGCGCCGCTTCACGGGGCTGGACCGCGGCATCTCCTTCCTCCACCGCATGGGCGTCGGCTTCGCCATCAGCGTGCTCGCCACCCTGGTGGCCGGCTTCGTGGAGCGGCACCGGAGGGACGCCGCGGCGGTGGCGGCCGGCGCCACGGACGCCGGCACGTCCCCGCTGTCGGCCTACTGGCTGGTGCCGCAGTACGCGCTGCACGGCGTGGCCGAGGCCTTCACCTCCGTGGGGCACCTCGAGTTCATGTACGACCAGGCGCCCGAGAGCATGCGCAGCACGGCGACGGCGCTCTTCTGGCTCTCCATCTCGCTGGGGAGCTACGCGAGCACGCTGCTGGTGGACGTCGTGCACCACTGGAGCGCGGGGCCCGGCGGCGCCAACTGGCTGCCGGACAACATAAACCACGGCAGGCTGGACTACTTTTACTGGGTCGTCACGATGCTGCAGGTCATGAACCTGCTGTACTACGCCATTTGCGCCAAGCGGTTCAGGTTCAAGCCTGTGCAGCTCCACAAGGAAGAGGAGGAAGAAGGCGGCAAGGCAATTGTGGAGCTGCAAGAGAAGGTTTGAGCAGCGTACCCTTTCAGCTATGCGCAGGTAGAAAGAAGGTACTACCAGTAGTAATTCTCCAACAACACCACCCAAAATACAAGATTAATTTATCCTTTGAGTAGCATTACAGGCAAAATGTTCAATACCTATTCGGCATCTTCTCTAACAACAAGACCCAAAAGAGAATCATTTCTGCAAATGGGTTTCCAGGAGAGAGGATGGCCATATTTGGGTTGTGCCTTTCAGACAACCCAAAATAGGTCTCCCGTATAGATACTCTATTGGAGGCTGATTTTAGGTCTTTTACTACCCATTTTAGGTTTGGGTGCCCACATGAATTCCTTGTTGGAGACGGTATTAGTTTTATGAAGGTTGTCAGAAGCTCCAAGTCTTTACTATATGTATGTGAGCATCTGGATTAAAATCCTCATAATATTGCAGGTAGATCAAGGAATGCAGGGAGGTTGTTCAGGCAAGCAACCTCATAATCAGCATGTTTCTTTGTTGGTTTCAGTCAGGGCTTATCAACTAGCCAACAGTGTTTTCCTCTCACAACAAATCAGCACCAGCCGAGCTTATCAGGCCAGAAACCAACTGGCGAACAGGCTCATTGTCAATGGTCAAATGACAGTTGACAGCTTTGTCAATGGCAGTCTGGTAGAAGCTATCTGGTCTGGTCCTGAGACTTGGCACAGCTAAAAATTACAAATCAACTATATATATTTGTAACTAGGAAGCAAGCATGAGGCACATGTTGAACCTTGACGTTAATACATATAGGAATCTGATTGTACATTAGGGTCTACGGATAAACACAGAGATTGTTCAGACAACAGTCTTTGAAAGTTGTCAAGGCAAATTATGCAACACATTTCTCGGTGCCAGAAACAATTCGATCTCCAATCCTGGCATAGCTTACAGATTATTAATAATCAGACTTAGTAGTAGGAAACAGGTTTGCACACACAATCTGACACGAATTCCCCCAAGCAGAGTTTTTCAGGTAAACAAACTACAGTGCACTGTCGCCTCTGATCTAGTAGTAGTACATAATAGGACGCGCGGCGAGACGCGACCCTGTCGCGGGATGGGCGGATCAGACGGTGAACTTGATCTCGAACCCGGCGGACGGATCGACGGGCTCGGCCGGGGACGGGACGACGGCGGTGACGGTGGCGGGTGGGGGGCCGACAGGGAGGCGGCGGGTTATCATGTCTTCGATCTTCGCGGGGTCGCCGGAGAGGAGGGCCTCCACGCTGCCGTCGCGGCGGTTGCGGACCCAACCGGCGAGGCCGAGCGACTCGGCCGTGGACGCCGTCCAGTCGCGGAACCCCACCCCCGTGACGCGGCCCTTCACCACCACGCGGACCGCCTTCCGTGCGGGCTCCAGCTGCGGCGCGGCTGGTGGCGTGGAGGCGTCGGGATCGTCTGAGGAGGCCATGGCCGCGGTGGTGGTGGTGGTACGGTTGTGGACTTGTGGAAGCAGCGGGCCGTGGAGACTGGAGACTTGGAGAGGAACGAGACGAGACGGCCGAAGCAACGAACTGCTGGAACTGGGAGATTCTGGAAAGCCAAGGCCTGCCCTAGTAGGACAGCCCAAGCCAGGCCCAATAAATTTAGTGACCCTGTTCGGCTGGGTCGCGCTCGCGGCCCGTGGCAGAGGGTGTGATGGGCTACGGTGCCGTTGCGGCGGTTGCGGACCCACCCGGCAAGCCCAAGCCCGGCTCAATAAATTTTGTGGGCTGTTTTGTTTTACATTCTTTTAAAAATGTGGTATTATTTATCTATGTTCGCAGTGTCCCTTTTCCATGGTTACTTCTCGCAAGCAATGCTGCATATATTTCTTGCCTTTCAGCTTGTGTCATTTTCTACGTCGATGTGCATTATTTTCATTTGCATGTACATCTTCAACATGAGTCCTGCATCAAGGGCTATCTCCATAGCATCAGTGCACACACCATAATCATGCATATCCTCAATCTTGTCTAAAAAAAACCCATGTTCTTGTGAGTCTTGGCCAAAAAAAATCCATCCTTACTGGAGATACAAATATTTATATATGCAACATTTTGTAGTGCTTTGTGCCTATAAACATCACCTCTTCATTATTACTAAGCTAATGGCCTTCTTGTTCCTTTTCAGGTTGTATTGTTTCTTTGGTTTGGATTATATTATTGCAAGGTCAGTCTTGGTATGCTATACTAATGGCTTGTATTCAAGAGACCCTTTAGTTCATTTCTTCAAATGCATGTAGTTTATACAAGTTATAAATTTTACAGTAGCTCTGGGTGATAGTTTCCTATGGGTAAGATTTCAGACAAGTGTTCAGAAAAAAAAAAAACACCGCAAGTAGTATACCCACAAAATGTATACCAAGTAGTGTTAGGAAGACATTGAAGATTACTTACACACACAATGTACACCAAATACTGTTAGGAAGACACCGGAGATTACTTACACACACCAAGTAGTGTTAGGAGATTACTTACACCCACAATGTACACCAAGTAGTGTTAGGAAGGCACACAATGTACACCAAGTAGTGTTAAGAAGACGCTGGAGATTACTTGGGTGAGATATTGCTTCTCTTGTGGTAGCTATTAGCTTGATCTCTTAAGTCCTAAGCTACGCAAATCAAGTACATCAACCTTTGAAATGTGTTGTAAAAAAAACCTTTGAAATGAATATGGAAACATGAGTTAGTGACAAGAGAGAAAATTCTATGTGAAAAAAAATAGACAAAGATTGACAATTGCATTATAGGTTTCACTAAAATTGAATCTAATTTGCCAAACATTTAGCCAAGTATTTAACGACTCTATTTCTACATGAGTTTTAAAAATAAGCTAAACACAATAAATCATGACATTTAGGAAAATATCCTCTAGGTGTCTACTCCCTCCATCCCAAAATATCTGTATTTCTATAATTGGGTACGACAACCAAGACAGATGGAAAATTACCAAAATACGGCCATGTTTAGTTCCACCAAAATCCAAACTTTGGCACTATACAAAAAGAAGATTCCCCATCACATTAAACTTGCGGTACATGCATGGAGTACTAAATGTTGACGAAATCAAAAACTAATTGCACAGTTTGGTTGTACTTTGCGAGATGAACATTTTAAGCCTAATTAGTCAACAATTAAATAATTATTATCAAATACAAACAAAATAATACAGTACACTACAGTGTTACATGCTTTCTGGCGGCACCGATTCGGCATGCAACTAAACGTCTCAGCCGCTTGTGATGGTGGACTGATGACTCTGGAGAAGCAAGAGAGTTCTCCAGTACGGGAAGCGTCATTTCACACAGACGGCAGCCCTTTTTTATTTTATTATTGCAGGATGGGTCACGCGGCCCCGGGCATCTAGATGGCCCAATGGAGCCTCCATTGATTTTTTTCCTTTTGTTTTTTAGTTCTTTTTTTATTTTTTTTTGGTCGGACACGCTAGCGCTGTGCGGCTATAGGCTGTCGCATACGGATGACTGGATGACTGTCTAGGGCTGCACTGCTCGGATGGTTCCTGCCGTTGCTGCACGCGTCCGCTGCTGGTTCAGGCCGAAAATTTTTTAACTCCAAACGTGTAAATATACCGGGACGGAGCGAGTAGTTTAATCAATGTGTTTGGTTACCTTCCTAAATTTGGTTGTTTCATCGAATATTTGGACACATATATAAAGTACTAAATATAGACTAATTACAAAACTAATTGCATAGTTTGTGACTAATTTACGAGACGAAACTTTTAAGTCTAATTAGTTCATGATTCGACAACGTGGTGCTACAGTAAACATATGCCAACAACGTATTAATTAGGCTTAAAAATTTTGTCTCTTAGAGTACTGACGGATTATGTAATTTATTTTTTTTATTAGTATCCAAACACCCTACACAACATCCTTCCGATATATCTCCTAAATTGTAGTCACCGGATTAAGTTGGAGTCAAATTCATTTGTTGCATCACCAACAAGAGATGCAACACGGACATCGATGATCCTCTCACATCTCTCATGAACTGTAGCGTGGACACTGACAATCTCCATAGTTTTTCCTTTTTGAATCAATCCATAGAAATATTGAAAGCAAATCTATGCGCCAATGCGCCATCCACAACCGTTCTCTCTCGGAACAGAACAGATAATTACAGGCACGGCATATTTGTCAGAAACACCACAGTTCACAGGGCTGCATAAGACATGATCACAAGAACCGAGTGCATGCATCAAGCAGTCACCATCCTGGTCCACTCATCGAAGCAGCTCCTCGTCGTGATTGAGATTATTTGACTCAACGCCGTAAATTAGCACTAACAATCTCCAGGAAAAGAACGTACGTGTTCTTCCGCAGATTGATTACCACAGGCGAGTGGCGCCGTTCGCCAATGACCACGCCGCACGGATGGCCGACGAACCAGCCCACCAGTCAGGCGGTGGGCTTGCGGTGGAAGCCCTCGTCGGGGGCGACCGGTTCGGCGGGGGAGGACACGACGGCGGTGACGACGGCGGCGGGCGGGCCCACGGGGATCCGCCGGGACACCATCTCGTCGACCTTGTCGGGGTCCCCTGAGAGCAGCGCCTCCACGGTGCCGTCACGGCGGTTGCGGACCCACCCAGCGAGCCCCAGGGAGCGCGCCGTCTCCACGGTCCAGTCCCGGAAGAAGACGCCCTGCACGCGGCCCTTCACCACCACGCGCACCGCCTTGGTGGGAGAAGACTGCTGCTGCGTCGGCGGCGGGTCGCTTGGGCCGCCCGCCGATGCTGCCGCCATGGCGCGGCGGGGTGCGATGGCGGTGGAAGTGGCGGTGTAAGGGGCGGAGGAAGCGGGGCTCCGTGGTGGAGGCGGAGCTGGAGGGGAACATTCTGGAGCAGGCAAGGAGATTGCGATGCGATGCGATGCGATGGTTGGACCACGGACTGATTCGGACTTTCGGAGACAGGCTGAGTCTGAGGTCTGAACGATCTAGTTGGCCTGTGTCGAGGTAGCCCACTGGACCGAACCAACAGTTGAGTTGGCCAAAACCGGGAGGATAGTTGTATTTTTCCCTTTTTTTTTTAAAGAGATTGTTTTTTTCCTTGGATCTTCTTTGTATTTTTTCCCTTAGGATCTTCTTTTTTGCCGTAACGCATGTGCATCTCTTCTTCTTTTTTAATTATACAGTAAACATTTACTCGTACGCAAACCCTATCCCTATGAGCACCTCCGAATGACTGAGCTGACTGATCTCGAGATTCACAAAGTCACCACAGGCATCTCGCTGTCAATAGGGACGTCGTCTACCACTGAAAGCATAGCACCGTTAAATCAACAACTAGATCAAGCATCTCAACCCCTCTTAAATCGAATGGTCGAAGAAAATCAATGACCTATATGTACTACTTACAGAGATCAAGTTTGCACTTAGATACGATAGTGTCCTAACCTTTGTGCATATCCTTTGGTCCAATGTATATATAGAATCTGAAATCCATGGCCAAGAATACCATGTAGCCATAAATATCACTAATAATAGTAATTACCCCCTTGTAAAATACACGTCTGTTATATAGTGTGTTCATCAATCATTCATATAGGCATATGTTCATCAATCACTAAAACCAAATTTAGGGGCTTAATGTGTTCACACTACCGCTTCGTCAGCCAGCCATCTTAATCTCAATCGCCACCACCGCTCATCTTGAAGCTCCCTTTAGGTCTATCGAAAACATGTATAACTCCTCCAAACGCTAACCCCCTCTCCCCTACATCACCCACGACCCACCCACCCACCCACCCTAAAACATCACTAGAGCTCGCAACAGGTAGAGAAGAAGGGGAACTTGGCAATTAAAAATTTGGATGTGGGTGAAATGATTTCACCCAGGTGTGATATAGCAAATTTGTTTTCATTAATATGTGTCGTTGATCTATGAGCATCACTTAAAGCCACAAGTCACATCTAAATCCTTAATTTTTTAATCCCATGGACCAAAAACCAAGTGTCAAGAAACAGCTAAATTATACTAATGCCTGTCGATCATATTTCATAGTGTTTGGACCCTACAAATTACTCACTCCATCCACATAAGAATGTAATTCTAACAAAGTACCATGTTAAAGTATCTTGACTTTGACTAACTATAAATAAAAAAATAATACTTATAATATCAAATAAGTATTATTATATTTGTCATGAGATATATTTTCATACTATATGTATTTGGTGTCATAAATATTAATACTTTTACCTATATATTTGATTAAAGTTTAGACACGATAACCAACAATACATCTAGAATTGCATTCTTTTGTGGACAGAGAGAGTACTTGAGCGTCGAAAGCCTTCAAAAACATGAGTTTTAGATAGGCATGTCCCAAAATAGCAGTTGCTAAATTTGGTCAAAATTGCTTAAGCGTTACAATATCATGAAATATGATTTGCCACTTTTTTATTACAGATCACCATTTTTTGTCACCTATCAAAGATTAGATTTTTTGTAAATGTATAGATTACAAACACTATTTATTTAACTTTCTTATTTATGTATGTACAAAAGTACTCGCAAATTTGCTAATTCAAAAGAAGAATTTAATAGTAAGTAGTACAATATATTTAATATATTTAAACTACATCGTTACTAGACAACAAACTACATATTTTTTTAAACTACAACAAACTACATCATTTTACTAGACAACAAAGATAACTCTGTACACATATATGCAGTACACAACAAACAGAGCTCACACGAGCAATAGTTCTCAAACGAAGCCTCCTCCACTTTGCTCAAACGAAGCCTCCTCCACTTTGCACGAGTGTTTGCATTTTTCTTATTGTCAAAATTTAACAGAGCTTCCCTCAAAAAAGTTATCAGAGCTATTCTTTTGGTAGTAGAAAATGTGCCCATTGACAAAAACGGACATGTGGTGACTTCACTGACTTAGTATTTTGAATGTGCTCATATCAATAGGGTTTTTGTGTGTGTTCATAGAGTTGAGTGTGCTTGCATATTTATGATGGGCATCTATGTCTGTACCATGTAACTAAAAACTAGCTTTATTAAATTTTTCATGAAATATATCTTGATAATTTATTTGAACTTGTAGATATTAATGTATTTTTTTTTCTAAAAACTTGGTCAACATTGAAGGATTTTGACTTAGAACAAAACTAAGGTGACCTAGAATTTGGAATTTTGAATGAAGGGGATATTTGTTTATGTTGTAATTATATATATTATTTATCTTAACGAATAAGGTTTTTAATACTGATATAGATTACACACACTATTTGCTAAATCAAAAGAAGAATTTAGCAGATAGGTAATACGATACATTTAAACTACAATGCTTCTACACAACAAACGAAGCTTCCTTTGTATACAGAAGATATACAGCACACAACACATGGTGGGCAGTAGTACTCAAGTAGTTGCATTGGTACGGTTCTCCGATTAGATATCTTTCCAAAGAAGAAAGGACCCTCTAAAGCTTTCCATGAGAGTTTATTCTGTTCCAGCTATCTTTTTCTTCAAGGTCTCAATGTCGGCGGCCAACTCTTTCCTGCTTTCCTGTAATTGGAGTAAAAGAAGAACCAAAGACATTTTTGTAAGAGAGCTTCTTTGTATAACACGTAGAGATGCACGCACAAGTTCAAGATAAAACAGCTAAGAAATCTGAACAAGATTAAGACAAAGTGCAAAACAATTTTATATGCACGCTCTCTCTAGCACTCGGTTACCTTGAAGAGGAGGTAGCGGTACACGAACCAGCCGGTGTAGCCGAGCCCAACAAGCTCCAGGATCTTGGGGAGCTGCTCAAGAACACCACGGCCGATTAACGCAATTTAGAGCGTTGGACTGGAATTTGAATAATCGGTAATGCTCCTACTCGAACGTCCGACGTTTTTGGACACGCGTCAAAAAACGATTCGATCGGCGTCTCGTCTTATCCGCCCACTCGATGCCCTCCCCATCCCCATCCCGTGTCCGCGCGCTTTACTTCTCTCGTTTTTCTCACCCTCTCCTCCTCCCGGCTCATCCACTCTCTCGCTCTGCTCGTGCGCCGCCGCCCCTCCCTCCCTCCGTGACCTCCATGTCGCGACGGCGGCGGCTTCCGGCGAGCCGCCCCTCCCTCCCTCCCTCCCTCCCACCCTCCCTTCATGACCCGAGGAGGGTGGCGGCGGCGGTGGCTTCCGGCGAGCCGCCCCTCCCTCCCTCCCTCCCTACATCCCTCCCTTGCTCCGTGACCTCCATGCAATCGGAGAGGAGGGCGACAGCGGTGGCTTCCGGCGAGGTAGGTGGGTCCTTTTCTGGATCTGAGCCTTCCTCCTCTATCTCCTTTCTCCTCATCTGGATTTGAGCTCTCCTCCTCCTACTCCTCCTCTGGATCTGGATCTGAGGGACGCGGCGGTGGCTAGGGTTTCGGTGAGCTCTGTTGAAGTAGGCTTGCTTTGCTATTGCAACAAGCAATATTTCTTTGTTGCATTAGTTTTTTTTTCTGATGTTGCATCTAACATTGAGCCTTTTGTTTATGTTGTTGCAATAGCGTCGTTTTGCTGTTGCAACAAGCAATATTTCTTTGTTGCATTAGTCTTTTTTTCTAAGGTTGCATCTCGCATTGCGTTTTTTTTCTGTTGTTGCAGTAGTGTTGTTTCGCTGTTGCAACAAGTTTTTTTATTTGTTGCATTAGTCTTTTTTCCTGATGTTGTATCTCGCGTGCGCTTTTATTTCCTGTTGTTGCAATAGCTTTGGTTTGCTGTTACAACAAGTAATTTTTCTTTGTTACATTAGTCTTTTTTCGGATGTTGCATCTCACATTGCGCTTTTGTTTCTGTTGTTGCAGTAGCTTTGGTTTGTTGTTACAACAAGTAATTTTTCTTTGTTGCATTAGTATTTTTTCTGATGTTGCATCTCGTATTGCAGTAGCTTTGTTGTGTTGTTGCAGTCGCTCTTGTTCTGATGTTGCAGTAGACTTGTTCTGATGTTTCACCTTGCATTGTGCTTTGTTTGATGTTGCAAACAGTTTTATGATGGGAGTGCGTTGGGGGCGGGCGAGGTTGGGGCGAATGGGAAACCCGTTCTATTCGATCCGTTCCGTGCGCGGGGGGCGGGCGGGTTCCGTGCGCGGGGAGCGAAGGAAGGGCGGTTTCGATCTCGAACGTGATCCTGTGCGAGAGGGCGAGGCGCGGTACGAAGGGCCCGATCCATCGGACGTCCGGGCGTCAGCGCTGCCGTTGAATAATAGCCAGGTGTTCCCTCACGGACACGGACACTACAACTACATACCAGCGGCACGGCGTTGATGGCGCCGACGACCACGGACGTCAGCCAGAGGGCGACGATGGCGCCGCCGCCATACAAGAGGACGGTGGGCTTGTCCTCAACGGCGTCCCACTGCAAGTCAAAAGTCAAATAAAGCACAGCAGGGGTGAGGTTAAGAAGGCATGCGCGCATTGCCTGATGGCCAATAGATACATGCCAGATATGTGGACGGCCGGCAATTGGCATGTACCTTTGCTTTGAGGTCCTCGATGAGCTCGTCGCCGGAGGCCGATGTGTCCTCGGACGCGGCCTTCACACGGAGCAGGGAGAGCTGTGCATCTGCAACGCCGCGAGAATCGCCAAAGCACGGGTGAATAATCCTCTAAAACGACGTCAGATGAGCAATCTGCTGTGACGAACAAAACCGGCTGAGCCAGCTAGTTATTACCTTGGAGGCGAAGCTGGCAGACGCTGCGCCGAGGGAGGAGGGCGGAGCACGGGGCGGCCGGCAGGCGTGCGCCGCCGAGGAGCGCCACGGAGTACGCCGTGGCCGCCATGCCGGTGCACCAGCTCACTCTTATCGCTACGGCTAAAGCGCTTCTCGGCCTCTCGCTCTCTTTGTGGTGTGCTGGCTATGCGCTGCTATGGACCAAAGTGGAACGGTTATTGTGCACGTAGGTCTCGCCCGTGCCCTGTTGTGTCCTCTCGCCCTGAGTGGTGAGTGCACACGTGGCCATATGCTTGGCTGTGATTGGCTGCCTCCCTATCTTGAAAATCCATGTATGGCCTCTCATTCCGGGGACTGATTGTACTAGAACGGCAGGCCCACCGACGGACTGTTTCTTAGCTTCCGGCAAAGAGCCAGAGACTCGTGTACTAAAACATAACGTCTAGTAACTACCGGGAAAACGATTCGCTCATTCTTATGCAAGCTGATAAAAAGAACGCGGACGGTCTATCGGACATCTTGACACGCTATTGCGCAGGCTCAGGAGTCAGGACAGAAGATCAGTGAGGCTAAGTCTAGCATTTTTTTTCTCAAGTAATACAGATGTTGATGTAAGCTGGAGGTGTGCAAAATTCTTAACACCACGACAGAAATGTTGAATGACAAATATTTGGGATTGTCAGCGCTAGTGGGTGCAGATCAGATCGGAGTGATTATTTTCGGCATTTGATTGACATAGTAATAACTAGAATTAATGGGTGGAAGGAAAAATGTAGCACTATTTGGAGTGGTTTTCATGATATTTCTATTGAGCATTGTAACAGAGATGTAAACCATGTTGCACATAAGTTGGCAAGGCGAGCTATACAAACCAAGACAAATTGTATTTGGGACGATGAGCCCCCTAGCTTTATTGTTGAGTTTGTACTAAATGATGTAACTGTCTTTAATTAATAAAGCTCCCAGTATGCGTTGTAAAAAAACATAAAATCTTACAGTATCTCCAGCATCACCCATAAACCCACCTAAATTATTTGGATGTCAAAAATAGGAACCCACACTTTTCGCTATCTGTGATAAGCGGAAAAACATTAAAAAAAAAAGGCAATTGCTCATGAAGGTTTCCGCAGAAAGACCCCTTGGTTCTAGCAAACATATCACAATTACTGGTACCTAGAAACATAGTATGCTCCTAGGTACATTTTTTAACCTAGCATACCGATGGAATGAACAAAGTACAAACAGTAAACATAATATAGTTATAGATCTTAGGTTGTAACCCTTTATGGGTGTACCATAGTGTTTTATAAGTACATTTTTATGGAAAATGGGACAGGGCCATTTGCCAGTTATTTAAAAAATTATATAGTTATAACCATCTGACACGGAGTAAATACGTCACAAAATTGCCTTTTCTTCTTCGTACAGACTACTTCGTTGCAATCTTGCATTTCACACAGCTGCCCGTACTTGCTTGATTCTGCTCAATGTGGTACTTGATTCTGTGCACAGCAGGATCCTGTGCCGTACACGGACAAGGTATCGAGAAATTCATTGTGCACTGAAGCCAGAGACGATCTGTTTATGGGCCACGAAAGATGCAATGTAGTCCCTGGTGCACCGTACTCCCTCTTCTTGAATAACTTAAACCTTTTTGACCAACTTAATACTGAATCACTCAGTCACTTCAACGGAACTATCTGAGGAGAAAAATAAGTGCTGCGCTTTGCTCATTTCTTTATCAGACTCGTCATCTTGCTCCGATTCATCTTCTTCACCAGAATCATCCTCACCTGATTCCGGGAAAGCGAATTCAGCAACAATGGGCAAATGATCACTGCCAATTTCCTGAAAAAGATTTATGGCACAAATTAGCAGTTACAGATATAGTACATAAAAAGATCCACATTTCAGGATCACCAAAGATTAAGATTAAGATTAAGCTGTTGTTCCACAGAAGTATTTATTTAAATTACTACGGAGCAAAACAGATGGGGTATTACCCTGGTTGGAAGACCCCTCGTTCTCCTCAAAACACCTATAGGTAACGTGTCCAAAACTCTGGAGCATTCAATTCCACGAGTGTGCCTTCAACAAAGAATCTGTCACATTGTGTATACATACAACAAGAATCAGGCAAACATTTAAAAGCATACCACAGATAATCAACAGTTCCAAGAAACTTCTTGTGATAGGAAGTCGCCAAGGGTTCACCATGAAGACCCCTATTGTTTGAATTTCCCTAGAATAATAGGCAGTAGTTTCATTTGAAGCCGTAATCTAAATGTCAAAAGTCGTCGTTCTCCCAATTGAAGTTCCATGTACCTTTAACATGGCATATGAACTACTGAGCTTCAATGGATGTTCAGCCACCATGACATTTGAACACCCTGTTGCATTTCTCACTTCTTCATCAGTCCATTGATACTTGAGCAGACTATGAGAAATATCAGGATAAGTCTTCAGTAGAGGAAAAGAAGACATGCACTAGGTTAATAGTGATCTGACAAGAAAGACTGCTGACCTACAAAGCTCATACAGGCCAAATTCAGAGCTATCAAGTCCAGATAACTGCCTTCTATCATGCAAAGAAATGTTCAGCTGGTTACACAAAAAACAAACGCAATGTGCACTGTCGGTTAAATTTTGTAATAACTAGGGATAACTATAATTTCCTCAAGAAGTTCTAAGGCATCACTCTACCTTCATTGTCGACAAGAACTTGTAGATAGCGCTCTGCTCTCATAAAATAAGAAAAAGAAATAACAGAAGAAATAAAAAATGTCAGTAACATATCAAAAAGGCTCCCACATTCTTCAAATTAGATATCATAACAAACTTAAGATGGCCTAGTGGCACCGCACTACCATGGACACATAACTATTTTATAGTATATCACTTCTGAATATTGCTATGTTAGCATTGCAGTTGTATAACAAGAAACTTGCTACACATAATTTTGTTCTATAAGTAAAAAATCATGTGTCAAGAAGCAATAAAGGTATACATCAGGTGTGCTGTTGAAATCACCAGCAAGCACGATAGGAATTTTATCCCATTTTTCAGCAAGAGCATTTGCCTTCTCAAGTAGCATGCGAATCTGCAGGCAGAATCAAAATGGAGAACAATAAATTGGATAAAGTTCTATGGTGGTGAAACAGAAAGTAGCTAATTGTCAAAAATATAAATTCTATTCGCAATAGGCCATGTCCATAAGAATAGATATATGTACAAAGAATACACACGGCAATAAACGAGGCTGAAATTAATACCTGGCCCAGTTTTATATCACCCCGCTTTGGATTAAACAAAACATGAATATTCCCAAGTACAAATTTGTGTGCTCCGTTAAGCTGAAAAATAAATAGGTAAGAAGCATTCAGAAAATAATGTTCAATATACCAGCAATGAAACAATGGTTACTTAGCTGTAAATGGATGAAGAGAGCTACAAAAATACTACCAGATTTTACAGCTTACGGTAATTAGTGGACAGTTTCTGTAATTTATAATACACATGGTTTTTTTCTATGATTTTGTTTAAAATGTACAATCATATGGAATTATCCATTGAACTAACTAGTGCTACTTCAGGTACCTCAAAAACACATATTTGAGCAACATTATTTCGCAGATTGAATTCACTAAAGTCAATACTATCTTCCTCAAGCAGATGTAACCTACATTTGGAAACAAAGATGAAATGAAAATACCATTTTATTCAGATCAATCAATATAATAAAGGTCAATGCATCATCCATACCGTTTTGACTTCCAAAACATGGCACATCCATCTCTAGTATCTCCAGTTCGCCTCTGATGATCACAAACTGTCACTTAAGAACTGAAACACAGAAATATTTGAAAGAAAATGTCTTTGTGAAGGAAGTGATGTACCTGAAATATACCTTCATACCCTCTGCTCTTCATTCCTGCAGCAATATCCTGAAACCTATCCACCTCCTAGCTTCCAAATAACGAAGCGTTACATAGTACAGTGCGAGAATGTCATCATTAGCATTGAGACTGGATTCTTACTTGAAGACACACTAAGTCAGGATCCCAGTGCCTAATTTCACGGATAATAAGTCGCCTCCTGGAATCCCATCTCAATGCATCCCAGGGGACATCCAAATAAAGGTCAGGATGATTCTGGGCATTGTAATCAGCCAAGATGTTGTATGACATGATAGTGCAGGCATCTAGAAAAACAAAGCACGAGCACTGAATCAACCATGAAAGAATTGCGTCCAGCTCACAAGAACATTCCACATGAAATAGACAATACAGATGCATGGCAAAGGTCCGACAACAATCACAATATTCACGGGGGGTGGGGGGTGCATGTTCTAAAAAAAAACACTGACACAAACAAATTTTCTTACTTGCACTAAGTGGACAATGCCCTAGTCAGTTCCTAGGAGCAACACTTAACATATAGTAAGAAAAGCTCTTTTTTTAAAAAAAAAAAAAAGTAAGAAAGCAACACCGCGAGCATACTCAGGCATATAGACAAACATATGGTGAGCAAAGGCAACTGGGAACTATTTTCTGCTAAATTTAAGCGATGTCAGATAACTAAGCACGACGAATACCTCCGGAGGAGGAGCACTTCGAGGCGTCCTCCGAGCAAACCCAAAGCCTGGAGGAGGGCAAGGCAGGCTGGGGCGCGCGGAACCGCTGCCAGACGCGACCAGGGGCACGCTCCGGGTTGTGCCAGCGGCGGCGGTGGTCGAGGGGCACGGTGTTCTCGGCGGACGCGCGCCACGACGCCGTGCTTCCAGGAGCCGACGGAGAGCGGCCGCGTTTCCGCGGCGGGTGGGAGGCGGGCGCCGGCGGCGAAAGCCGCGCGCGCGGGGAGGCGGTGGATGACATTGCCCCGCTTCGAGACATGGCGCGGCGGTTGCGCGGGCGAAGGGGATGGAAATTGACGGGCTTGCTTTGCTAGGGTTGTCAGATCTGGCCCGTGCATCTTTTGATTGACGATGACGACCAGTCGACCACGGCCCCGTTCGGCTTACCAGAAAATGGCGGGTTCGGCGTGTTTTTTTTTTTTTTAAGCCGAAACAATATTTTTCTATGTAAGAACAGTATTTTTCAGTAAGTTTCAGCAAGCCAAACAAGACCCACAATATGCTACAGAATTTACATCACCCAATCCCTTGGCCTTCTTCAGGGATCATCAGTAAAATAAATATCGTAAAAAAAAAAGCTTCAAGATAGTCCAGGTGGGCGAAAAAGAAATTCATGTGTCACAAACTTAAAGTACAGAAATTAGAGCACGATGCGCGTCGTTTGCTCTAGTGTTGACTTTGTTATACAAACTGGTAGGGCTAGCGAAGCGTGGGGGAAAAAATAAGCAAAAAAGGATTTTCGATAAAGTGTCTTTTTTTTTCTAGATGTGCATGCATTCACTCCTGCAAGGTGATGGGTATTCATCCATAGTATTTTTTTTAGACTATTCATCCATAGTATTGATACTTCTATCTACGGAAAAGTTCATATTCTACTTAGGTTCTGTTCTTGGGTAGTTTTCTATCACCGCTCCAGATTAGGAAATGTAAACCTTGATTGAAGAAAAGAAAAGATAAATGTGCGCACACGTCACAAACAATCCCAAGTGTTGGAGTCTGGAAGATATACTAACCACTGCAATCTGCAAATCACATAAACAACCAAAGGAAATTGGTCACAGTGACGAACATTTACAAAGCTGTGTTGTCTTTTCAGTCCATAATAAAAAAAACAAACATGATGCAGACAAGCATGGAGCACAAGCATGTCTCCATTGCTTGCTGATGGAACAAACAACATGATCTGAAGGAAACTGAAACAAGTAATGCACAACCTTTGCTGTTCGAGCATTGCTGTGTGTAAACAGAAGGTTAGACAGCTGTGGCTGAAGCAACGGGTGTCACTAGGCTTTCACCAATAGCTGGACGAAGGCCCTTGTCTGAGACCGGATCAGCAGAGGCAGGAGCTTCCCCTGGAGTATCTTCATACGCAGCATCGTGAACACCCAGAGCAGCACGCCCAGATGGATCAAGGTTCTTGGACCAGGATGCGTCCCATTCAACAGCTTTGGCGGTGCTGCATGCCACACTAGGGCCTCCAGGAACAGTCGACCTTGCTGCAGGCTGTAATAATCAAAAGAATTATTTCATGGTGAAGATTATTCCAGACCCAAACAGCAAGGTATATTTTTTTTTGGCAAGGCATGGATTATTACAGACCAAAGGTTTTTTTTTAACGCAGACCAAAATAGCTTTACAGGTGCAATGTATATCTTACAAACCTTGGGGAAGAATTTCTCAAATATCATTCTGTAGTAGTACCCTTCTTTTGTTGTGGGTGTGTTCTCTGGGTAAACAAAGCTAGCATTCAACATCATGGAATCTGTGACCTGAAATGCAATAATAAACATCAACTGCACGTTCAACAAGGACCAACTTCCTGAGAGGTTCAACAAAGAAAATATGGCATACATGTTGGTTGGCATGGTCCTTCAATCCATCGATCCAACTATACCCGACACCATCACTGAACTGTTCCTTTTGCCTGTAAAGAATGTGCTATTTGCAGAAAATAGAACCTATATAAGTTAGAGCATATGGGATTTAGAAAGTATTCAAGTAACATTGCAAAAATATCAAGAGCAACTTCTCCAACCTTAGGTAAATAGGGCCGCTCCTCGTCATCAAATGCATTACGGATAACCCATTTCTCAATTCGACCGAGGTCACGGTTTATCTAAAATTTTACAAGGCAATAGTCACAAGAAAGGAATCATGCTGGTTAGAATCAAAGAAATGAATTACAGTGAAATTAGATATCTTGATATTATTGTAACACATGGCAACATACCATTTTCCATTCAGGATCAATGTCCATTGCTACATTGATGAAACTTTTGTCAAGGAATGGAACACGAGCCTCAACACCCCAGGCAGAAGTTGATTTGTTAGCTCTCAAGCAATCATACAGATGTAGTGCTTTTATCTAAAGAGCATTCAAAAGAGATCTTGTGAGCAAGATTGAATGACTAAGCAGCTGAAATGAAAGAGACAACATGCATGTGCTACTCTGCTTTAAATGATTGGCCAAAACTTTGGTCATAACATCACCAGTAAAAAATATCTTTACCTTCCGACATGTTTCCTCATGGAATTCTTTCTTGTTTGGTGCCTTGTGAAAATAAAGGTAACCACCAAAAATTTCATCTGAACCTTCTCCAGAAATAACCATCTTCACCCCCAAAGATTTGATTTTGCGTGACATCAAAAACATTGGGGTACTCGCTCTGATTGTTGTAACATCATATGTCTCAACATGGTAGATGACTTCCTCCAAGGCATCAATCCCCTCCTGGTATTTTTTTAAAACAATAAATATACAATTTAAAAGGTTTTTTTCCCTGTAGTGTACAGAAAATCAAATTGAGAACCTGCACTGTGAAGTGGAACTCATGATGTACAGTGTCGAGGTAATCTGCAACTTCCTTAGCAGCTTTAAGATCAGGAGAACCCTACAAAGGACAAAAACAGAAGAATTTCATCACATTGTCCCCACTGCTTATATCACTCCCAGTAGATATTCCTTATTTTGTCAAAATACTCATAGCAACAAGAAAACAAGTTAGAACTGGAATGATGGCTGAAGTGAACACGATGCTCTGTAATGACGGTAAACAAGAAACTTACCTTCAAGCCTATACAGAATGTATGCAATTTATTTCCCCACTGCCTGACAACCTTTGTTTCGTTTAAGTGCTGTGAAGCAACAGATGCAACCAAAGAAGAATCAAGTCCACCAGATAAAAGCACACCAAATGGCACATCAGTCATCAGCCTCTTAATAACAGCCTGCAGAAGTGAAAGATAATATCAGTAATCAAAATAATTTAGAAAAACAAACAGACATTGAACATGTCAGCTATATAAAATCGTACTGTTAGTGCAGAAATGAACACGTCGAATCATCATTTTGACTACAGCACAACACAGCAACTGGAATTCCCATTGCACAACAAAATCAACTAATACATGGATAAGCAATTAGGCATTACCTAATCAGAGGCATTAACATAGAATATAAGCATGAAGTGACGAAACAAAATTCAAATAGTTATCCTGACAACAAATATTGCATACATAAATATATCAAATGCATTATTACTATGTGTCAAAAGATGTAAAAAAACAAGGAGACAGAGAAAAAGACGAGTGAACAGATAGATATCAACTATATTTTATGTATCAACGGGTATGAAAGTAGTACATGGTATTAGGAAAGACACATGCCTTCTCAAACATCTCCCGGAGGAAGAGAGCATTGTAAGGGGTCGAAGGGATCGTCTCTGAAAACCATGGTGGGTTGTACCATCTCCTTAGACCACCTAGGAAGGATACAAAAAGCTTAGATTGCACTTTTGCAGTTTTGCTTCAGGATCTGAAAACTCTATTCGGGTTTATGTGCAGGATGAGACAGTCTGCTAGATAATTCAACCTGTTTTGCTGGAGTAGAGATGCCCAGGGGGGAAGGTTATGAAGCGTTCACAATCATCGCTCAAAGCCTTCATCTCTGAAGCAAACCAAACTGATCCTGATAACATAGCACACTATGAATTAATCTCAAGTAGCAGCTAATCTGAATCCAGAAAAGACAAATAGTTACGAATTGAGTTGGTGTCAACACCACACTGCATATTTTCCAAGATGAAGAAAAGGAAAGTTCCAGACATATCAAATATCAGAGGAATGAACACTTATCCAAATAAGTACATAGCCCCCTAAATGACATAATAGTCATTTTACCTGCTGTTGCTTTTGGATGACAGAATGAACTTTAACATGGTTCTACATCAGATTCAGGAGAAACCTGCTGCCAGACTGGTAATCAAAACCAGAACTTCCAAAAGAGCCAGTCTGTCATCTTTCTTGCATGAAGAAAGTAGGCTCATACCAGCACGAACAACACAGTTCATCGTTGCCTAAGGGCTTGCTAACGGAGTTTCTATATTTCAGTTTACTAAGAGATCAGCATTCAAACTTAAATTAAGTGTTCTGTGTGGTATCTCTCTAACAGGAACTAGAGAACATGCCAGGAGGTTCTAGGCAGTAACTGGACATTTCCCGTTACGAATGTGGACCATAACTTCAAGGATGATTGACCACTGCAACAGTAGTTACCAAAGCAAGCCATTGACAAATTCCAGAACATTATGTTTGAGAAGGAAAAGCATAGAATTCATTTCACAAAATTACAACTAATTGCATCAAACTATCAAAGAACTACAACTTTAAGATCAGTTTCATGGTACAACTACTACTTGTGCCCTCAGTTTCACAAACCTTCATTGGACCCACCTGCCAGTCACAGAAATAGAAGGCTCATGCAAATTGTTGTGAGTTATGAAATGGATGCCTCAAGTAGTAGTTTTATGAAACTGATCCTAGAAGTTTTATTTGTGAAATGAATCAAAAACATAATTCATGCCTGATTTTCTTCGGAAGGACAAAACAATCAGCTGATTTGCTTTACATACCATCAAGACCCCATCCCATGTATAAAGGGCAGATGCCAATAGCATCACGAGCTGCCATGAAGCTTTTATCACGTGTATCAAGAAGAACAAAGGAGAACATTCCATCCAACATATCCACAAATTCTTCCCCATATTCTTCGTACTGTGTAAAGGAAATATTAAAAGGTCTCAATGCCAAGATTAAATAACTTTATAACAGAGGGTGATGCTTTGATGGATAATGAAATTGTTGGTAAAAGCTATGCCACTGTTAAATGGGTATAGATATGCAACTTACAAGATGGGCTATAACTTCACAATCACTGCCAGTTTGGAATTCATGAGTTTTCAACTTAGCTTTCAATTCTTCATGGTTATAGATCTCTCCGTTCACCTGGAAATGACAACCAGAAGATAAAATGGTGAAGTAACTATACAAAAATAAAAGCATATTTCCTCTAGTTGATTTAATTAAATCAAGACTTCTGGTGGGTTAATATCATGCCACATTAAGTTGCACTCAGCTCAATGAGGGCATTTGCTAAGCCTCCCTAGATCTGGGAAGTTTCTCTTTCACGGCATTGGGATCCTTTGATCGATTCCTTTGATCACTATTTATGGGCATGACAGACTTTTGGAAACAAATGACAGTTACCAAAGGCAGAACAATTAAACAATTTGTTGCAAACTCTGCAGTTAGCATAAAGAAATGAGTGGATACAGTGAAATTGTATTTCTAGTCCAGATACAGACCGTTACAACAACTGTTTTGTCCTCATTGTACAACGGCTGGTCTCCAGATGTAGGATCAATAATAGCCAACCGCTGGTGTGCAAGGTAGCAATCCTGATGACAGTGCAAACCGCTCCAATCAGGCCCTCGGTGCCGTAACCTACAAAATTATGAAGTTCATTTCAGTGGGGTGCATGTGTATAACAAACTTATAACAAGCACCCTGTAATTCCTAAGAACGCTCTGCCACAAAAAAAAGGCACAAAGAAATTATATTCACTGAAGTAAAGAGACATCTGGCTCTCATTTCAGATTTCAGTAAGATGGCACTAATTTGTGTTCTACAATCAACAGCTATTTAGTCTAAAAGAAGATTAAGTCAAATTCAAAAAGGGTAACTCTACAATTGTGTGCTTACAGAAGCAGGACCAAAGCTGCACAGTAATTGCCTCTATAAACTGCTGCTTCTCAGTTTTTCTCTAATCATAGGCCAACTGTGGAACTTCTAGGCAACTTTTCTCTTTTACTCCTCTTCTAACTTGCTAAATGAGTCATATAAATCGTTGACAAAGAAAATTTTAGGCAACCCAGCCATATCCTCTAAATTTGTAATTTATGTACGCAAGTTTACAATAATTTATATTTGCAATTAGAAGGAGATGTTTTGTGTTTGAAATCATAATCTCCACAAGAGGAATCGTGAACCAAAACCTCCACGCTTGCCACCACAAGCACTAGCTAGATAAACCCCAGAAGCCTGTTGCTGGACATCAAGTGTATCTATACATGCTACATTTTACTCAAATTCAAACAATTTACATTTAAAGCCATCAACATGCATTTTCTGCAGATGAAACGTGCATGTACACACCCATTACTATTGTTGAATAAACACATATTCATTTCGAAGTGAACACTTGAAGGACTGTAACCTCACAGAAATACATCTATGTAGGCAGATACCAGTTGCATTTTGAAAATCTGGTCCTCCCAATTTCTCTCACGACATAGACACGCCCTGTCGCGCTACAGGGGCCCTCGGAAAAATTAAGCATCTATCATTCACCACAGCTCATTCCTAAATTCTCGGAGACAGATACTACGTTTTGCAAAAGCTGACCACATATCGCTGGTCCTTTACAGGTGTTAATATAAATTGAAACGACAAGTGGACTAGAGGGTTCGAAAAACCAGAGATATCCCGTTTGCCCAAAGGTGCTGTATGTACTCTACTATCCCAACCCGCCACCAAATTTCCTCCGCCCTCTCCTCAAACGGCCGCAATAAGCCAATAACCCGCCCGGGGCCAGGGCGCGGGGGCGGGGCGGGGCCGCGTTTAAGCCACATAAAAGGCACAGATGGAGATGGGACGGCGAGACAGTGGGGTGCCGCGCCATACCTGCGCGAGAGCTCAATGATGCGGGAGCGCTTGGCGAGGGAGGCGTCGGCGACGCCGAGGACGGCGAGGATGCCGCACATGGTGGCCTGCTCCGGCTCGGGCTCTCGCCTAGCGTCGCCTGCTGCTGCCTGCTAGCACCACCACCCGCGCCCGGCGCCCGTGTCGCTTCCGCCCCCAAAAGCGCCGCGCCGCGTTGGGATGCGAAGAGGTCTCTCGCGTCACGGACGGCGAAATGGGAGGTTTAGGCAGGGAAGGGGAATCTAATTAGGGCTTTGCAGGGTAATCACGGCATCTCGGCCGTCGGATCTGTGTCTTAGTTGGCGGCTCTAGTGGCGCCCCCACCAAGAGGGCGGCTGGTGCTTTTGGCTCGTACGGTGGGTCGAGCCGTGCAGCTGTAGAGAGACACTGACGTGTGGGGCACCGATGTATGTGGGGCCCTTTGCCATTGGGTGAAGGTGCGTAAATTCGATGTGGGTTTGGGAGCGGGGTTGGTCAGAATCTTGGACCGCGCCGCGCACGGAGATTCTGCCGAGTCCACGTGATGAGGTGGATTCCGCCTGACCCGGACGTGCGTGCGCCGCTGCCGGCCTGCCGCGAGTGGGTTTTCAGCTGGCCGCTGCACGATTTCGCAACGTGTTCTTTTTGTTGGCCATGGGCCTATTGGGATGTGTGCATGCACAGCCTTTGGAGCGAGCAGTTAGCGAAAAAAAAAATCTTTGTATCTAGGCAATTAGTCGATACAGCTAGGTCAGCTTGATCCACCGGCTAACTGTTCCCTGCGTTAGAGAAATCTGTTAATACTCACTTCCTCCGTCCCCAATTATAAGTTATTCTAATTTTTTTAGAGTCAAAACATCTTAAATTTAACTAAATTTATATAATAAAATAATAACATTTATGATACCAAATAAGTATCGTTAGATTCTTTATTAATTATATATTTTTTATAGTATATATATTTGATGTTATAAATCTTTGTAATTCTCTCTGTAATTTTAGTCAAACTTAAAATACTTTGGCTCTCAAAAAAACTTTGAAATGTCTTATAATTTAGAATGGATGGAGTACTTT